>NC_136399.1:3504949-3762449 GCF_965140285.1 Lepidochelys kempii | reverse complement strand
GCCCCCCTGAGCTCTCCCAGTGCCCCTCACTCCCGACCTGCAGCCCCTGCTAGCCCAGCCCTGGGCTCCCTCCACCCCCCAGCCCTGCCCCCTGAGCTCTCTCAGAGCCCCTCACTCCCGACCTGCAGCCCCTGCTAGCCCAACCCTGGGCTCCCTCCACCCCCCAGCCCTGCCCCTCTCTGCCAGCTCTGCCCGCCCCCATCCCTCTGCCTCCCGGGGTGAAGCTTGAGGGCATTTTTCCCTCAATTGTGAGCATTTTTCCAGATGGCGCAGCCCCGCCACGACAGGGTTAAGGGCCCCCCCCCAGCCCCACTGCTGGGGGACCTGACGTCAGGCTGGATTAGGCCAAGATCCCAGGGCCTAGACGGCTGCTGGCCCGGCAGCCACAGCCCCCCCCCCACCCAGCAGCCGCTCAGTGACCCGGGGTCGGCCAAGTGCCCGATTGGTTTAACCCTGCGCGGCCTTAGGGAAACCACTGCTCCGGCTCCTGCATGGATCGGCCTCCCCCCGCCCACGGAGAGCCAGCCCCAGGGCTACCCCCCACTCCGCAGGGCGTGCCCCAGGCATGGCACCGCCCGGCCTGCCAGCCGCACGCATCCAGTGCCACTCCCCAGCCACGCTGCTTGCATAAGGGACGGGAAGATGGGGGCAGCCCCTGGAGAACGAGCTTCCCCGGGCCCCCCCCATGGGTTTCCCGCGCCCAGAAGTCACTGAACGACCGGCCAGGGGCCAGATGGGAGCCAGAGCCCCCTAGAGGGGAAAGGTCCCATTTCCCACCCTCCTGAGCCAGCCCCTGCCCCGGCGGCAGACCCCCCCCTCCCTCCCCCACATGCTGATACAGGCTGGGGCTGGGTCACGGAGAAAAACGAAATCACCAGTGAGCTGGGGCTGGGGGACACTATGGCCAAAAGCCCCCGAGGTTCCCCGGGAAGGGCCACGCCGGCCCCTACTCTCCCTGCCCCGAAAGAGGCCTTGTGTCTCTGTCCCAGCACCCCCCGCCCCGCGCCTGACCCCTCCGTGGGGCCGCCCGCCTCATTCAATCCACGCTGCTAATCTGCCCAGGCCAGACAGCTGCCTCAAAGCCCCTTGCTTCAGGTTCAGGGGCTCTGAAAGGAGCTTGATCCCCATGCCGGGGGAGGGCCGGGCACCGGTTCCAAGGTGGTCCGCTGGCCCGGAGGCTGGGAGAGTCGAGGATGGGGCTGGGGCCGGGTCAGCCAGGCCAGCGCCGGGCCCCGGTGTCTGCAGGCACCTTCCCCTGGACTCCCCTCCAGCAAAGCCTCTGGGGCTCCCCACTGCTTTCATAGGAGACGCCCCCTCCCCCACCGCCCTCCTTGCTGACCTGCAGAGCTGTCGGGGGGACCGCCAGCATCCCACACGCTGGCTGGGACAGGGCCGCCCATGAGTCTGTCCCCGCCCCAGCTGCGGAGCCCAGCTGCTTGAATGGGGAGACTCAGGCCCCTGCTCCAGAGACCCTGGTTCAGTTCCCAGGCGCCGGGCACGCACCCCGCTGTCCTAGCGACGCCCTGCACTGGGGGCTGGGGCCCCCGCGGCTCTGAGGGGCTTTGCCCCTGGCCCTTCACCCCTCCATTATCCTCCTGGGCAAGCCGGTAAACCCACGTGGGGCCGGCCAGCTGAGCTCCCGGCAGTGCCCAGTAAGGGGGCCTGGGTGGGCTGGTACCGAGCTGGGGGGTGGCGCCCCTCCCTCCCCCCGGGCCACCTGACAGCTGGAACATCTGGCTTTGCACCCACATGCAGCGACACATGGGCACGTGGCAGACGAGACCTGCGCACGCGGAGAACTGCACACACCCAGAGACCTGCACGCCCCCCCTGCACACCCCCCTACACACACCCAGAGACCTGCACGCCCCCCCTGCACGCCCCCCTACACACCCAGAGACCTGCACGCCCCCCCTGCACACCCCCCTACACACACCCAGACCTGCACACACCCCCTGCACGCCCCCCCTACACACCCAGAGACCTGCACGCCCCCCCTGCACGCCCCCCCTACACACCCAGAGACCTGCACGCCCCCCCTGCACACCCCCCTACACACACCCAGAGACCTGCACGCCCCCCCTGCACGCCCCCCTACACACCCAGAGACCTGCACACCCCCCTACACACACCCAGACCTGCACACCCCCCCTGCACGCCCCCCCTACACACCCAGAGACCTGCACGCCCCCCCTGCACGCCCCCCCTACACACCCAGAGACCTGCACGCCCCCCCTGCACACCCCCCTACACACACCCAGACCTGCACACCCCCCCTGCACGCCCCCCTACACACCCAGAGACCTGCACGCCCCCCCTGCATGCCCCCCCTACACACCCAGAGACCTGCACGCCCCCCCTACACACTCAGAGACCTGCACACACCCACACCTGCCTACACACACACCCAGACCTACACACACACACACACAGACATACACACACACACACCTACACTCGCACAGATGTGACGGGCGCCGGCCGAGCTGGGGGGGCAGAGCCCAGGGCTGGGCTGACAGGGGCTGCGGGTCGGGAGTGAGGGGCACCGGCCGAGCTGGGGGGGCAGAGCCCAGGGCTGGGCTGGCAGGGGCTGCGGGTCGGGAGTGAGGGGCGCCGGCTGAGCTGCGTGCAGAGGACCCCGGGACCATCACCTGCCCTGTCTGGTCTCCGCTCCTGCCCACCCAGCCGCCCGGCTTAGCCCAGGACCGGCCCGTTGCAGGGCCGGGAGCCCTCAGGCCGGGTGTGTCAGCCGGCAGGGCCGCCTGCTCTTGCTCGGTGGTCCGGGGGCTGCGGGGGGACAGCCACGCTGCACATGTGGGGCTAAGCATCCGCCTGGCTGGGAGTCCACCCGCCGGGAGCCCCTGCTGGCCCAGCTCCCTCCCACGCGGCCACGGGGGCGGGACCTCGCTCAGCGTTGCCCCTCCCCTTGCCCCAGACCCTCACGGGCGAGGGGCCTGGCTCGCAACAGGCCGGCAAGCCAGGAAGTCCCGCCTTGCTGAAGGCAGGACATCCAGGTAGGGTCACACAGCAACCAATCAGCCTTGCCGGGGCAGTGACAACACCTCAGGTCTCGTGGGATGATGGCCAAGGGGTGGGTGTCTCCCCCCACAGGGAAGACAAGGGGGTGGGGATCAAACCCCGAAATCTCAGCGCCCCCTATGACGGATCACCATAAATATCCCAGTTTCTCTGTGGTCAGCAGCTCCTCCGCCCCCGCTCCGAGAGGCGCCTGTCACTGACGCTAACGAGCACCAATCTCGGGAGCTCCAGACCACATCCTCCTCAGAGCCAGAGAATGGGGAGAGACTCTTGGGGTTTGTGGTCTGTTGGACCGGTCCAAGTCCCCGACTCTTACTGTCCGCATCTAATTCACAACGACTTCCCCCGTTAGCTTGTGGAACTCATTGCCACAAGAGTGGGATGCAACCGAGGATGGGGAAGGACAGCGTGATGCTGGGAAGGGGGAGGGGGAGCATGGGGGAGGGATCAAACCCCTCCTGCTTCGGGGCAGGAAGCCTCCTATCGGCAGTTCACCCCACAAGCGCCTCCTGCAGGAAGCCACTGGAGGAGACAAGAAACTGGGCTTGAAGCCCCTGGGTCTGAGCCAGGAAACACTGCCTGGCCGTTCCTACGTCCCTAGACACCAGCCTCCCGGCCATGCCCCAAGCCCGGGTCCCACGAGATCCGTACCAAGGAGCCCGCAGAACCACGCAAACTGGCATCGCCATCACAGCCGCTCGGCTCCGGAACGCCCGGCACCGAGGGATGATAGTGGGTCGCTGGGTGTAGTCCTGGCCTGAGTCTTGAGATCCTGGGAGGGGGGAGCCCCAAACCCCCCCTGACTCCGCCTCATCCCCGGATGTGGAGCGGCCAAAACCCGGTTCTGTTTTCGCTGCTTCTTCCCCCTCCTCTCAGCTGCTCCTCTCGTTACTCTGCAGCTGGGTGGGGGTAGATGGTGAGGCGACACCTCCTTGCTGGGTGCCCTGCGGGGGGCTCTGCAGCCCCTCACCTCCGCCAGGAAGCCATCGCTGCAGCCTTCTGGCACTGGGGAAACTGAGGCAGAGCGCAGGCAAGTGACTTCAGACCCACAGACACGCCACATGTCCGAGTCAGCAAGAGAACCCAGCTGCCCCCACAGGAAGGAGCTGGGCAGAGACGCTCATAAAGCCAACTTGGAGGGGATATTCCCCCTCCTTCCCGGCTGATTCAGGGGGAGACGCGCCAGCTGGGATGCCTCAATGAGGCCCCAGAGCAAGAACAGGGCTGGAGAGACGCCCTCAAGGGGATGGCGGGGGGGACGACGACTGTGATTTAGGGACAGTTGCTCCCATGCGGCTGCCCTCTGCATGGGAGCCCACGGCACAATGGGGCTGGGCCCCTTAGAATGTAAAAGGTCACCCAGCTGCCACCAGGTGTGGGCTGTTCCCAGCCCCCACCCACCCTCCCAGCGGGCATCGAGTTACGGGATTCTCCAGCTCCGGGCTCAGCTCCAGCTCCCAGCCTCTCCCTTCGTGCCCCATGGCCCCGACATGTTGCAAGGTGTCTACAATGAATCACTGCACGGGACGGAGGCTTCTCTGAAGCGGGCAGCCTCGCCTGGCTCGGCGTGCCACATTACCAGCGGGCCAGGTGCCCGCCTCTGCCAGCGCCCCTCATTCCTGACCCGTAGCCCCCGACAGCCCAGCCCTGGGCTCCCCCACAGCTCTGCCGTTGCCCCTCACTCCCGACCTGAACCTAACTGTACCAAGCATGTGATGGAAATACCCCGCCCGGTTGAGCCACGGCCAGTTCACGGGCTGTGAACCAGCAGCCGCCCTGAGTGCATGTCTGAGACACCGGGAAGGGCTGTGATCAGAGGCAGCCTCCCCCATAGCTCTGGAGCTGAAGACCCCACGCGGCCTGGGGTCCCCGGGCCCAGCGGCCCCCCGCTCGCGGAGGGCTGGCGCAGAGCTGACGGGAGCCTGCGCTGGGCCGGGGCCGAGGGCTGAGCCGCATGGAGCCAGATGCACAAATAAACAAGGAGCAAATGCAGATGGACGGCGGGTGGGGGCTGTGGGGCCCCAGCCTGAAGCCCTCACCCCTCATCGGGCAGGGTCCTCGCACCCCATTGGGCGCACCCGGCACCCAGGGCGCAGCACCGAGATCAGCTGGATCCGATGGGGCCGGGCCCCCTGCCCTGTGCCCAGCCTGGGACCCACCCCGGCTCCCACTTCTTCAGCAGCCAAAGACCTGCAGGGACCAACCAGGGATTAAGTGAAGCCTGAGTCACTGGCTCAGTGTCATTACCCCAGAGGGGCGAAGGGACTTGTCCTAATTCACACCCAGAGTCAGTGGTGAAGGCGTGAGCAGAACCCAGGCGTCCTGGGGCTCCCCTTCCCCCCGGCTCAAACCCACTAGTCCCCACTGGCCTCCAGACCTGGTGATAGGACCCAGGCATCCTGGCTCCCAGCCCACCCTCCCCACGCCGCCCCGCTCTACTTTTCCACCCCCCCAGCTCTTACTGCACTGTCAGAATAGCTACAGGTTTCTCAGTCCAAACGATGAGATTATTTTAAATTGACATTTTACCTTAAAAAACCCAGCCACCCTCAGCCAAGCCCTGCCCAGCCATCCTGCCCAGAACCCCAGGCCCCCCAGGACAGCCGTGACCCCCCCCACAAAGCAATAACTGCCCCATCCCTGCAGGTAGCTGGGGCAGGCCCCACCGGCTCCTGGATGCCATGGGACAGACCCTTCAGCCCGGATTCTCCAAAGGGCGCAGCACAGATGCGTTACTTGGGGAGTGCCCGAGCAGGGGGCCCACGTCGGGCCCCAGAAAATGAGGCCCATGGAGCCGAGCCCGGTGGCAGTTACGCCCAGGGAGCCGGGAGCCAAGCGGGGGCCTGGGTGCGTTCCTGTCCGGACATGAACTCGCACTGGGTTAGTTAAATGGGAGCAAACCCATTCCTCAGCGACTTTAGCTCAGAGGGTCTAAACTGGTTTAACAAGGGTCTTGTCTACATGACTTAATTTCAAGCCATTTCAGAGTTGCTGCCCTGCTTTGGGTTTCAGCAGCGGCAGTTCGCATCCCCCCGGTTCCCAGTCGAAGTGGGTGCGAAGCTGGACAAAGCTGCTCCTCCGCACCAGGTCCCTCTGTGTTCACCTCTTAGGGGGTCCCAGCCCAGTTTCCCCATGGAGATGGGGCCTCGCGAGGTTTGGTGAAACGGGGGCAAATGGAGGGGTCAGCCAGCATCAGCTCAATCGAAATAAGGCAGGTACAGGCTGAAATCAGAGCATCCGCACCGCACCCCAGCGTTGGCTGCTGTGTCCGAGGCCTTAGACCCAAATGGATCAGCTGCCCAGTGTTACCTCCCCCGGACCCTTCTCCCTGGAGAGACAACGACCCGCGTGGGAGCTGGCTCCCCTCCACTGAAGCTTTGCTGCCCGCCTGCAGTGCGTCAGCGGGGCCTGCCCGGTTCCTAGCAGATCGGTGTCTGCAGTGCCAAGGCCGCCCGTGCCCCTGGCCCTGTGGCAGAAGGCTTAGCAGAGAGGCCGAGGACTGGGTGGGCTACGGTGTGTGAGCTCCCATCAGGGTGGAGACGCTTGGGCAGTGTTTGTAGGTAGTGATCTCGGGTGGGGTCTGTGCAGCGCCCGGCCCGGCGGGGCCCTGATCTCGGGTGGGGTCTGTGCAGCGCCCGGTCCGGCGGGGCCCTGATCTCGGGTGGGGTCTGTGCAGCGCCCGGCCCGGCGGGGCCCTGATCTCGGGTGGGGTCTGTGCAGCACGTGGCCCGGCGGGGCCCTGATCTTGGGTGGGGTCTGTGCAGCGCCCAGTCCGGCGGGGCCCTGATCTCGGGTGGGGTCTGTGCAGCGCCCGGCCCGGCGGGGCCCTGATCTCGGGTGGGGTCTGTGCAGCGCCCGGTCCGGCGGGGCCCTGATCTCGGGTGGGGTCTGTGCAGTGTCTGGCCCGGCGGGGCCCTGATCTCAGGTGGGGTCTGTGCAGCGCCCGGCCCGGCGGGGCCCTGATCTCGGGTGGGGTCTGTGCAGCGCCCGGCCCGGCGGGGCCCTGATCTCGGGTAGGGTCTGTGCAGCGCCCGGCCCGGCGGGGCCCTGATCTCGGGTGGGGTCTGTGCAGTGCCCGGCACATTGGGGCCTGGATCATGGGTGGCACCTCCAGGCGTTACCATAACACACCTCCTGATGAGCCACAACAGAGGGATTCTCCCCTCCCCGCCCAGTCACGTCACAACTCTGTGGCAAGCCCAGGAATTGCTGATGCAGCAAAGTGGGGCTCAGGACCCCTGGGCTAGGTAGCAGGATTCCCCGGGTGGGGCAATGGTTGGGCACCTCCCGGCCTCCGGGAATGCTTCCCGGTGGCTTCTGGGAAGCTCATCCAGGGAGAGCGAAATCCTCGGCCTAACCCTGAACGGGCAGTGCCAGCCTGACCGGCAGCCAGCCAAGGGAGCCGTGTCCCAGGGGTGCGGCTGGTTTGCGCCCGGGATCCACCTCCCACTGCCCAGGGAGTTCAGGCTCTGGCCGTCACGCTGGAGATGGGCCTGCAAAGACCCTCGGGCAGGGCATGGGCCGTGGGCAGCGGCAGGGGGGCCCCGCGTCTCTCCAGGTGCCACCCGGCTATGGATGGGGTGGGGAGAGGCTGGGCCTTGCCCAGTGGAACCGATGGGGGCTAGATGGCACCTGGGTGGGGCTCCTGGCAGGGCCTGGGGCTCTGCTGGGGCTGGGCAGGACACAGGGTGCCACGAACGAGCGGGATGGCGCCCTCCTGGCACCAGGCGCATCGGGGCTTGCCACTGGCGACAGACGGGCTGCCCCAAGGGTGCCCGCTTATCACCCCGGCCCCATTGCCCGATCCGCCCCAGACGTGTGTCCCAATCTGGACGCAGCGCCGGATCCGTTGCTCCCACGCGGCCTCGGCAGCCACCCCGCTCCCTTCTCCTGGACCTCGGGCTGGAGAACGGGGGCCTCCCCACCCACCCCCAGGGCCCAGCACAGCCTTTGCCTTCGCTTGCTGCCTGCACCTGTCCCTGGAGGCTCCACCCCCCACCCCCTTCCTCCATCAGGTCGGTCCCCGCGCCGCCCACCCACCCAGCCAGCTCCAGCGCCAGGGTCTCCCTGGGTGATCTCGGCCCAGCCACCAGGCGTGCGTGCGGGTCTCTCCACATCACAATAAAGAAACGCGCGATGTCACTTCCCTTGCGCGGAGCCCTCCACCGGCCCCTTCCCCCCCGGGATTTTCTGAACCTAATCTGAGCCCCCAGCCAGCTGCAGGAACGGGGCTCTCTGGGCCGCTCAGTACATCAGCACCGCTGGGTGAGCCGGGAGCGGGACGGACGGATGTGTCAGCCAGTCAATCCGGGCCTGCTGGGGGTGGGAGTGCCCCAAACAAACCCTCAGCCAAGCTCCACGGACTGGCACCCACTGGAGACCTGGCCCGACTTGTGGCGAAGAAGGAGGGGGAGGCCGCCCCCAGCCCAGGAATTGTTTCGCCCAGTTCACAAAGCAAAGCAAATTGCAGTGGTGCGAAAAGCAAACGCAGTAAAAGCCGGGGGGAAAAGCACCTACTTGGGCTGCGTAATCCCTGCCTGACAAATTGCAATTTGGCAGAGTAATTTCCCCCCTTCCCCCCACTCCCATCTGATTTAATTGGATCTGATCCGATTCCAGAAGTTGGGAGCCTCCTGGATTGTTTTGCCAAAAGGAGAGGGAGGGAGGAGGGGAAAAAAGCAACTTGGTAACTTTGCAAAATTAGACTTGGATGAAGGGAAATTTACTGTCAAGTCAGCTGGGTTTTGTTGGCCATGGGGCACTCGGGAATTCTAGCTACGGTTGTGTTTTCCCCGTAGGCGCAGAAGTTTGGTGTCACAGAATAGCTACTCCCGCATCTTGTGGAGTCGAGAAAGGATCAAGTCTTTCTAAAGGTGTGTGTGGTTTTAAAAACACCAAAATTAAAGTCATTCCAGCAGGTCCTGAGACAAAGCGTCCCATAAGCAAAACCATCCCCTTGAACCAGAAACCGTTCAGCTGGGCAAAATTCCTGCTCCCCCTCAAAACTGCAGTTAATATTTTTTTAAAGAATTATTTTTAAAAAATGCAGCGTACCTTTGGGAGCCGGAATGGGCTGGTGACTTGCGCTCCAAGGGAAGGATCCTTTTCTTTTCCTTTTTGATGTTTTCTCCCCCAAAATCGCACCCTTTGGTGCCTCGACGCTGAAATTCCACTTTTCGGGGCACTTCGCTTCTTTCCAGGAGAAAAACGTAACATCCAGAGAAACGATTAGAAACAAAATCCCAAACCAGCGGCGACAAAGATCATTCGTCTTCCCCTTCACAAAACTTTCCCCATCTTTCTTTTCCCTTGAAATCCACCAAAAGAAAAAAAAATGGTTAAAAAAAAAGTGATTTTTGTCTGCCCGACGCAGGCCGGGTTATAAATATTCCATTCTCAGACTGGAGCCCAGGACCACCTTGGAGAAGGAAGTCTTGTTTTTCTTTAAGAAACTTTCCCGATGATTTCTTGAGTCTTTCCACATGGGAGAGCGACTCAGTGTTAGGCTGCTGGGCTTTGATGCAGCGCTGGGGATTTGGGGGAAGTGTCAGGACAGACAGACACACACACAAAATTCTCTTTCTTTGCCCCTTTCAAGTTGTGGAGCAGTTTTTTCGAAGCTTTTTTTTTTTTTTTTTTAAAGAAAAACTTTTAAGGCTGAATGTGGAGGAGGGCTGAGCTCTGTGTGAGGCTGTGTGAGGGAAGACCCTGGGACTGAATTCACACAGCATGCTGTCTACAATTTCAGAGACACTTTGAAAACCTGGGATGGATCTGTGCACACACACACACACACACACACACAGCTGTGGGCGTGCTCACACACACACGCACACGCACAAGGCAGCAGGAAGCCAAACCCTGCGGCAAACTCACAACTTTCCCCACCCAAGTGCCATCTCCGGGGGGGGGGGGGTTTCACGCCCACCGCCTGCCCGCCTGGCCCTAGAAGGCCGTTTGCGGTGCTAGGTGTTGCGCTTTGGACCCATCCAGCTCCCTGGGGCTGTACAGGAGCAGAGGAGTTCATGGGAAGAGGAAAGCGGGAGGGGGCATCAGGGCCACGCAGAAGTTTTGGGGAGGCCCAAGGCAAAATCTGAACCTGAGGCCTCCCACCCCTCCAAAAAAATACCCTGGAGAGGAAGAGGCCAGGGCAGGGCACTGGGCCTGGCTCCCAGTTCTGGGCAATGCCCCTGGCGCACATGGTCACAGCGCCACTTGGGTTTGGGGGCAAACGGGGGTCTCTTCTCCCCGCCGTGGGAGAAGTTGGCATGTGGAGGGGAGCTGTGGGTTGGAGCCAGTTCTCGAAGGACTGGGGTGCCCCCCCCAAGCGTCACGGCAAAGGGCATCCCCAGCGAGTGGTTCGCAAAATCGGGGTCTGGAATGAAACATCTCCAGGGGCCGAGGTTTTCCAAAGCCTCAGGTTTGGGCAGATTTTCAGGGGGGGCATCCCTGGAGCAATGAGTCGGGGCAGCGACAGGAAAACCTCTGTCCACCCCCAATGCCCCAGCCCTGCCATCTGGGGGGACGGGGAGCCGGGGGGGTGCACCTTCCCTCTCTGGCCTCTCCTCTGGGGCTGCCAGCAAAGGGTCCCCGGGAAATGGTGTCGCATTTGAAGTTTAAACTCCCTGTTTCTTTGGGGGTCTCGGAGTGGGGAGGAGACTACAGCTGGGGGGGACCTCCCTTTGGTTGGCTGTCAGTCTGACAGTGACGCGTGTCATTTGGGACATGCCCGTGGCGTGAGCCGGCTCTGGATCGTGCCCATCCCAGGCCTCGGCAGGGCTCCAAGTGGCTGGGCCTGGCAGAGCAACTAGGGAGCCACGAATCCAGCCCAGGCTGCAAGGGCGAGGTGATGTCACCCCACAGCGGGATGACCTCACAGGGCCCACAATGATGTCAGGCCACAGGGAAATGATGTCACGCTCTGGGGGGTGGGAGCCAAGAGCCCATGTGATGACATCATGCCCTCAATGAGTGAGGTCACCTCATGGGGTGGGGTCATGCTGCGGTGCCCTGTCGCTGCGGGATGTCACGCGGTGACATCATGCTGGTGTCAACTCATCATGTGATGTCATGCGGTGATGTCACGCCGTTGTCACCTCGTAGTGTGATGTCACGCTGCGATGACGCAATCTCATTGCGTGCTGGGGATGTAAACGCCGGGCTGGTGTCAGCTGAGGGGCCGGACACACAAAGGCCAGTGACCCCAACCGACCGCTGGGCCTGGCCTGACCCCACATCCCCATGAGAGCTGGGGCACAGCTCTCCCCGCCCCCAAGGCTCCCCCCCGCACTGCGTGCCCCCCCAAGACTCACCCTCCCACAGCTCTCCCCCCGCCCAAGGCTCACCCCCCTCCAGCTTTCCCCCCCAGCTCTCCCCCCCACAAGGCTCACACCCCCCAGCTCTCCACCCCCCCAGCTCCCCACCCCACAAGGCTCACCCCCCCAGCACCCCCCAAAGGCTCACCCTCCCACAGCTCTCCACACCCCCCCACAGCTCACCCCCCCAGGCTCACCCCCCATAGCTCTCCACCTCCCCAAGTCTCAGCCCCCCCATAGCTCTCCGCCCCCCCAAGGCTCACCCCCCACGGTTTCCATGCCTCCATCCCTTCTCATGTTCTCTCCCATCTCCCCACAACCCTCCTCATACAGGTCCCCTGCCCCCCACACTCCCAGCTCCACCACTCTTAGGGCCCAGCCTGCCCTCCCGGGGGTAACTCCACTCACCGCAGTGGGGGGTTGCTGGATTCCCGCTGGGATCCGGGGGGTGGTTTGCCCGGCGGGGCTCCTGGCCTGTGGGAGATGGGCTGGCTGAGCCAACATGGCTCCTTTAGGGCTTGTGATGGGATCGGGAGCCTGAGTCCTGGTACAAGTGGAACGGCCTGGAGCAGGGACCGTGGTGGGGTCAGTGAGGCCAGGGATAGAACCCAGGAGTCCTGACTCCCAGCCCTGCCCCCGCTCCCACCACGAGACCCCTCCCCCCATCCCCCAGCCAGGGATAGGACCCAGGAGTCCTGACTCCCAGCCCTGCCCCCGCTCCCATCACGAGACCCCTCCCCCCATCCCCCAGCCAGGGATAGGACCCAGGAGTCCTGACTCCCAGCCCTGCCCCCGCTCCCATCACGAGACCCCTCCCCCCATCCCCCAGCCAGGGATAGGACCCAGGAGTCCTGACTCCCAGCCCTGCCCCCGCTCCCACCACGAGACCCCTCCCCCCATCCCCCAGCCAGGGATAGGACCCAGGAGTCCTGACTCCCAGCCCTGCCCCCGCTCCCACCACGAGACCCCTCCCCCCATCCCCCAGCCAGGGATAGAACCCAGGAGTCCTGACTCCCAGCCCTGCCCCCGCTCCCACCATGAGACCCCTCCCCCCATCCCCCAGCCAGGGATAGGACCCAGGAGTCCTGACTCCCAGCCCTGCCCCCGCTCCCACCACGAGACCCCTCCCCCCATCCCCCAGCCAGGGATAGGACCCAGGAGTCCTGACTCCCAGCCCTGCCCCCGCTCCAACCACGAGACCCCTCCCCCCATCCCCCAGCCAGGGATAGAACCCAGGAGTCCTGACTCCCAGCCCTGCCCCGGCTCCAACCACGAGACCCCTCCCCCCATCCCCCAGCCAGGGATAGAACCCAGGAGTCCTGACTCCCAGCCCTGCCCCCGCTCCCACCACGAGACCCCTCCCCCCATCCCCCAGCCAGGGATAGGACCCAGGAGTCCTGACTCCCAGCCCTGCCCCCGCTCCCACCACGAGACCCCTCCCCCCATCCCCCAGCCAGGGATAGAACCCAGGAGTCCTGACTCCCAGCCCTGCCCCCGCTCCCACCACGAGAACCCTCCCCCCATCCCCCAGCCAGGGATAGAACCCAGGAGTCCTGACTCCCAGCCCTGCCCCGGCTCCAACCACGAGACCCCTCCCCCCATCCCCCAGCCAGGGATAGAACCCAGGAGTCCTGACTCCCAGCCCTGCCCCGGCTCCAACCACGAGACCGCTCCCCCCATCCCCCAGCCAGGGATAGAACCCAGGAGTCCTGACTCCCAGCCCTGCCCCCGCTCCCACCACGAGACCCCTCCCCCCATCCCCCAGCCAGGGATAGAACCCAGGAGTCCTGACTCCCAGCCCTGCCCCCGCTCCCACCATGAGACCCCTCCCCCCATCCCCCAGCCAGGGATAGGACCCAGGAGTCCTGACTCCCAGCCCTGCCCCCGCTCCCACCACGAGACCCCTCCCCCCATCCCCCAGCCAGGGATAGGACCCAGGAGTCCTGACTCCCAGCCCTGCCCCGGCTCCAACCACGAGACCCCTCCCCCCATCCCCCAGCCAGGGATAGAACCCAGGAGTCCTGACTCCCAGCCCTGCCCCCGCTCCCACCACGAGACCCCTCCCCCCATCCCCCAGCCAGGGATAGAACCCAGGAGTCCTGACTCCCAGCCCTGCCCCCGCTCCAACCACGAGACCCCTCCCCCCATCCCCCAGCCAGGGATAGAACCCAGGAGTCCTGACTCCCAGCCCTGCCCCGGCTCCAACCACGAGACCCCTCCCCCCATCCCCCAGCCAGGGATAGAACCCAGGAGTCCTGACTCCCAGCCCTGCCCCCGCTCCCACCACGAGACCCCTCCCCCCATCCCCCAGCCAGGGATAGAACCCAGGAGTCCTGACTCCCAGCCCTGCCCCCGCTCCCACCACGAGACCCCTCCCCCCATCCCCCAGCCAGGGATAGGACC
Source organism: Lepidochelys kempii (assembly GCF_965140285.1). NCBI lineage: Eukaryota > Metazoa > Chordata > Testudines > Cheloniidae > Lepidochelys > Lepidochelys kempii. The sequence continues at coordinate 3,748,692 of NC_136399.1, read as the reverse complement.
CAGGAGTCCTGACTCCCAGCCCTGCCCCCGCTCCAACCACGAGACCCCTCCCCCCATCCCCCAGCCAGGGATAGAACCCAGGAGTCCTGACTCCCAGCCCTGCCCCGGCTCCAACCACGAGACCCCTCCCCCCCATCCCCCAGCCAGGGATAGAACCCAGGAGTCCTGACTCCCAGCCCTGCCCCCGCTCCCACCACGAGACCCCTCCCCCCATCCCCCAGCCAGGGATAGAACCCAGGAGTCCTGACTCCCAGCCCTGCCCCCGCTCCCACCACGAGACCCCTCCCCCCATCCCCCAGCCAGGGATAGGACCCAGGAGTCCTGATTCCCAGCCCCTCCCCCTGCCCTCCGGCCAGGGATAGAACCTAGGAGTCCTGACTCCCAGCCCTGCCCCTGCTCCCACCACTAGACCCCTCCCCCCATCCCCCAGCCAGGGATAGAACCCAGGAGTCCTGGTTCCCAACCTGCCCTTCTTTGACCACTAGACCCCACACCCCTCCCAGAGCTGGGAGACTTTCACCTGCCAGGGCCCAAGTACAGGCTCATGCAGGTTCCCGGACACAGGGTACTCTCCCCGTATGGCGGGGGCGGGGGGGGAGAGGGGCAGAATTGCAGCAGGTGGGGTGTGTTGGGGACAGGAAGGGGGGGGTCTAGTGGGATAGAGCGGGGACTGGGAACCGGGACTCCTGGGTTCTCTCCCAGCTCTGGGAGGGGCATGGGGTCTAGTGGTCAGAGCAGGGCGGGTTGGCAGCCAGGACTCCTGGGTTCTGGAAGGGGCATGGGGACCCCTAGAGCATATGCACACGCAGCCCCCAGTGCTGCCCATATCAGAGATTCCCGGCACGGGGGATTTTAGAGGCTGCCAATCCAACCTCGCTAGCATCCTCCCTCTCCAGAAGCTGCAGTACAACTGGGCCTTGAATCAGTGTCCCTGGATTGTGCCAGGCGATAGTTTGGCTCGGGAACAGGGCCGGGTCTTGTCTACACTACTCATTGCAACTGGGTGGAAACGGGTCTGGCTAATGGGCCAGGCAGGGCCTGAGAGCTCGGATCTAGGACCCAGCTCCTGTAAAGTGAGGTGGGACATTTCCTCTCCCCTCCTGCGGACCCTGCCCTCATCCCGCGCACACCCAGATCCCAGCTGCTCCATCAGGGCTGGGCTTGGACCAGAACCCCTGGCCCAAACAGCCCTGCCGTGCCAGCCCCACCCCGCTTCCTCCCAGACTCAGGGCATTAGGGGGTCGTGCCCATGGCGGCTACGCTGCCGGGATCCGGCTGGTCCCTTTGCCGAGACGAGCCCAGGATGGAACGAAAGCCCCCAAGTGCAGGGATGTTCCCGCTGGGCACTGGGCACACCGGGCTGAGGCCGCGCTGTCTGGCATCACCGCCGGGCATGGGTCTCCTATTCCCCTCCTGCCGCCGAACCGTCGTCCCCCTTGCTGGTGCCCCCCACTGGAAGGGACTGCCCCCCCCGTCACTCCCCTGCACGGCTCCGCCCTGGCTCACTGCTTCCCCCACAGCCCCCGCGCCTCCCTCTTGGCAGGAGCCCTGGGCTCTGCTCCCGGCGCCTCCATGGGTGGGCGGGGTCGCTGCTCTGTGCCTCAGTTTCCCTATCTGCTGGCTGGCTGTTGCACGTTGAGGGGGCAGGACTCTCCCTCTCTGTTCAGATAGCAGAGCCAGGCCCAGCCTGCTGGTGGATTTACCGGAGTGGGGGGAGCCTGGGCCAAGGATGTGGCTGGGGGTGGCAGATGCCCCACAGGCTGTCTGAGGGGGGCGTTTCCCCACAGGGGACCCCTGGATTGGGACATCCCTGGAGGGAAGCACAGAGCCTATAAAGCATGCAGAGGCCAGGGGTGCAGGGGCCCCTGCTCCGGGGGCATTGGACTGAGCAGCAGAAAGGGTGCCCCACCCCCCAGTTCTGCTGCCCCCCAAATCCATCCCCCACCCCCCAAGTTCTGCTGCCCCCCCCACCCAATCCACCAGGGGTATGTGATGGGGCCTCCGGCTCCAGGGGGCTCGGGGGGCTAGGGGCTGTTTGGGCGCCAGGGCGCCCGGCCCGGTGTGCAGGCCGGCCGCGTGGCCGGCCAGGGCCCCAGGAGGGCGCTAGCGGCCACTGCCCAAGCCAGCCCCTGCCAAAGTCGAGCGCCACGTTGCGGGTTGCTGGGTGAAGGGTGAGCAAACAGCAGGTGCCGGGGTCAGGCTCCCACGGTGCTGGGGGCGGATTCGGGGCCAGCTGCCGCTTGGGTAACTCCGGCAGGGGATTGCAATTCCCATCACCTCCAGACCTGCCAGTCCGGCCAAGGCCAAACAGTCTGTTCCCAGCAACAGGGCCATGCCCCATCCAGCCCCCCCACTCCACTGCCCCATGGGAGCTAGGGCACTGCTCACTTACCTGTGGGGCTGGACCAAGCAGCTCCCCTCCCCCCCAGCTGCCAGGCAAACGGGACGGCCTGAGGCGGGAGGGAAACGGCCACAGGGACAGGTGGGGAAACTGAGGCAGAATGAGGCCATCCAAGGAGCCCGCGTCCAAACTGGGACTGGAACCCAGGAGTCCTGGCTCCCAGTCCTACAATCAGCCCCCCACTCCTCTAGGGCTGGGAAGAGAACCCAGGAGTCCTGGCATCAGGGTAATCACCCACCCTCACGGGGTTTATTTTTAGCCCACAGTGGCCCCGCCCCCACTGGACTGTTGCTGTAGCGACCGAATGCGGGACAAAGGGCCGTCCTGGTGGGCGGGGGGCACGCGGCTTTCGCCTGGCGGGTGACATCATGGGCCAGAGCCAGTGTGGGGCAGGATTCCCGGCGGGGCCCTTCCAGCACCTCTGGTGGGGCACCGGCCCCATGCTGTGCTGCGGGGGAGGGTCTGCTTGGGCGCCAGACCCCAGAGCTTGGACTGACCCTGCCCCATTCACCCCCCCAGAGGAGACCCCCACCCCCCGATTTCATAAATTCAGTTCAGTGAAACTTTCCCAACACCACGAGCGGGGCCAGAGGGTAAGAGAGGCCGACCCCAGCGGTGTGTTGGGGGTAGCATGACCCCCCCCAGCCCCCTCCGGGATGGGATCACATGCTGCATTTGGGGGTCTGACCCGCGGTGTCTGTTTGTAGCATGAATTGTCTGCAAATCCCTGCTATCCACCCCCCCCAACTCTGCTGGGGCCCCTCACTCCCGACCCACAGCCCCCTGCCAGCCCAGCCCTGGGCTCCCCCCAGCCCAGCTCTGCTGGGGCCCCTCACTCCCGACCCACAGCCCCCTGCCTGCCCAGCCCTGGCTCCCCCCAACCCAGCTCTGCTGGGGCCCCTCACTCCCGACCCACAGCCCCCTGCCTGCCCAGCCCTGGGCTCCCCCCAGCCCAGCTCTGCTGGGGCCCCTCACTCCCAACCCGCAGCCCCCTGCCTGCCCAGCCCTGGGCTCCCCCCACCCAGCTCTGCTGGGGCCCCTCGCTCCCGACCCACAGCCCCCTGCCTGCCCAGCCCTGGCTCCCCCCAACCCAGCTCTGCTGGGGCCCCTCGCTCCCGACCCACAGCCCCCTGCCTGCCCAGCCCTGGGCTCCCCCCAGCCCAGCTATGCTGGGGCCCCTCACTCCCAACCCGCAGCCCCCTGCCTGCCCAGCCCTGGGCTCCCCCCACCCAGCTCTGCTGGGGCCCCTCGCTCCCGACCCACAGCCCCCTGCCTGCCCAGCCCTGGGCTCCCCCCACCTCTCACTCCCGACCCGCAGCCCCCTGCCAACGCAGCCCTGGGCTCCCCTCCACCCCCCCAACTCTGCTGGGGCCCCTCACTCCCGACCCGCAGCCCCCTGCCTGCCCAGCCCTGGGCTCCCCCCACCTCTCACTCCCGACCCGCAGCCCCCTGCCAACGCAGCCCTGGGCTCCCCTCCACCCCCCCAACTCTGCTGGGGCCCCTCACTCCCGACCCGCAGCCCCCTGCCTGCCCAGCCCTGGGCTCCCCCCACCTCTCACTCCCGACCCGCAGCCCCCTGCCAACGCAGCCCTGGGCTCCCCTCCACCCCCCCCAACTCTGCTGGGGCCCCTCACTCCCGACCCGCAGCCCCCTGCCTGCCCAGCCCTGGGCTCCCCCCAGCCCAGCTCTGCTGGGGCCCCTCACTCCCGACCCGCAGCCCCCTGCCTGCCCAGCCCTGGGCTCCCCCCAGGCCAGCTCTGCTGGGGCCCCTCACTCCCGACCCGCAGCCCCCTGCCTGCCCAGCCCTGGGCTCCCCCCACCTCTCACTCCCGACCCGCAGCCCCCTGCCAACGCAGCCCTGGGCTCCCCTCCACCCCCCCCAACTCTGCTGGGGCCCCTCACTCCCGACCCGCAGCCCCCTGCCTGCCCAGCCCTGGGCTCCCCCCACCCAGCTCTGCCCCTACTGCCAGAGGAGTGATGTGCAGACGCCCCCTTGTGGTCCCCAACTGAACGTGCACCGGGCGGAGGGCCGAGTGTGTTTGGATCAGCACCGTCCGTCTGCCCTGGTGCTGGGGCTGGGCCAATGGGAACCTGGAGGGGGCAGTGGTGCAAACACGCGCGCGTGCACACACACGGACGCACGCACACGCTCCTGTGAGCCCCGGCGCGTGAGGGCCCAATCCTGCCCCCCGAGGTGACACCACGGAGGCCACCTGGGAGCAGCCCGAAGCTGGGGGAGGCCCCCTGGTCCAACCTCCCTCCCTGCCCACAGGCGTCGGGGGCAGGCTGCCGTCGGGAGCGGCGGGCAGGGGGCTGCTGTCTCGCCCCCACAGCCCCCTGGAATCAGGAGGGGGCAAAGGCAGCCTGGAGGCTTCCCCTCTCCCCAGGCCCTTCCCCTCCACCCCCAGGCAGCAGCGGGGTCCTTGAGCCTGTGAGGAGGGGGGCAGAGCCCAGCCTCCCTCCCCCCTGGAGCCCCCCCCCCGATGAGACTGCGGCGCGGCTGGGACGAGTCAGCCGCTCGGCACCGGAGCCCAGCACCCCGACCGGGCCAGGCGTTGGCTGCACTAACCCCGGTTCCTGCCTTTGGTCCCCCCACTTGCCCCTTTGCTCCCAGCCTTGCCCCTCTCCAGGTAGCCTGGCTCTGAGCCCGGGCTCCTAGCCCTGGCCACTGACCCCTGCTCCCGGGTGGCTGCCCACGGGACCCTGAGCGCTGAGGCAGGCCCAGGTGAGCCTAGATCAGCCCGGGCGGGGATGCCCAGCCTCCCCCCGGGGCCCGTTCCAGAGCTTCAGCCACTCGGAGGCCAGCAGCTTTTGCCGTTGTTCTTGTCCTGCCACCGGTGGCCAGGGAGAACAATCGATCACCAGCCCCTTTGTCACAGCCTGTAGCGGACCGAGGACACACCGGCACGGCGCCTCCCGCTGGTCGTCTTGGGAATTCGCTCTTCAGCCTCAGAGCGCCCCCTGCTGGCCGGTGTCTCATCTGCCTCAGGCCCCCCGAGGTCCCTCCCGGACCCCGGTGCCCTTTACCTCCGGGTTCTGCCCCAGGAGTACCCCCGCTCTCTGGGTCCCCCCTCCCAGGGGAACTCCCTCCCCCTATGCCCACCTTGCCTCAGGGTACTGCCAGTCGTCATCTAGCCCCCGCTCACTGGGGCAGTCTGCAGTGTAATGGCCACTCGTCACAGGCAAGGGGGTCGGACCAGCGGCCTCTGCCTATCCCCAGTCTGCCCCTCTGCAGCCCCAGGGCCTCCAGCTCCCCCACCCCTCCTGCCCTTCCCCAGCCCTGCGCTGCTCCAGGTACCCTGCGCTCCCAGGCAGCCAGGTGCCTCCCACCTCTGTCTCCTGGCCCCCAGCCCTCTTATCAGGGCCAGCTGGGCCCTGACTGAGCCGGCCACACCTGTGGCCAGCTACTCCCTCAGCTGCTCTCTCGGCTTTTCCTACCGCAGCCCTCTCCAGGGCTGCTTTAAACCCTGCCTCGGGAGTGGGGCAGCCGCCCCACTACACAGCCCCTGTTCTCCAGCCCCCCTCCAGCTTCTCTTCTCAGGACTAAGCCTGCCTCGGGGTTTAACCTTCCCGCACGGCTCCGGGATCGTCTTCGTCGCTCTCCTCTGGACTCTCTCTAATTTATCCACCTCTCTCGTCACGTGCGGGCCCAGAACCGGACCCAGACTCCAGCCGAGGCCTCCCCAGGGCCGAGTCGAGCAGGATAGTTACCCCCCGGGTCTGACGCACGACGCTCCCATCCACACACCCTGGGATGACACCAGCCTTTTTCGCAACCGCTGCGCACGGCTGACTTCGCACGGCTGACTCGGGTTCGATTTGTGAGCCGCTCTGCCCCCCGACTCCTTCGCAGCAGTGCGACCCCCTCGCCAGATAGTCCCCCGTGTGGAGCTGGGCGCTTGGTTTTTCCTTCCCGAGGGTCGCACTTTGCACTTGGCTTTATTGCATTTCCTCTTGTTGATGGCAGCCCAGGTCTCCAATTCGTCCAGCCCATTGTGACTCCTAACCCTGGCCTCCCCAGCGCTTCCAACCCCTCCCTGTGTGGGGGCCTCTGCACATTGTATATGCGCCCTGCCCACCTCATTATCCAAGTCATTGATAAAATATTGACTAGTACCAGACCCAGGGTGGACCCCCAGTCAATACACCCTCCCTGCTTGACTAGTACCAGACCTGGGGCTGACCCCTAGAATCATAGACTATCAGGACTGGAAGGGCCCTCAGGAGGTCATCTAGTCCAACCCCCTGCTCAAAGCAGGACCAATCCCCAATTTTTGCCCCAGATCCCTAAATGGCCCCCTCAAGGATTGAACTCACAAGGATTGAGCAGGCCAATGCTCAAATCACTGAGCTATCCCTCTCCCACGAATACACCCTCCCTGACCTGGGGCTGACCCCAGTCAATACACTCTCCCTGCTTGACTAGTGTGACGAAGTGGGCCTGTTCTTAATGTTTCCTCCGAATATTGTGGGGGTGCCTCAGTTTCCCCTATGCAGTTCTTAAGTATCTAGGGGGTGGGGTAAGGGGGTATGATCATTGCAGAGCCCTAGAGGGCCGGTGTGTGCAGGACTCTGGACACAGAGAATGGCCGACACCCTGTTTCCTGGCAACTGATGGCCTGGGCCCTTCCCCCCTGCGAGGTGAGAGCTAAAGGGTTGGAGAACAAAGGAATCAGGTGACCACCTGGCCCGGGAAAGGAACAAAGCCCAGAGGAGGAGGGGCTGGAGAGAGTGTCAGTTTGGGGCTGGCTGGGACATGGAGTGAAGTGCAGACGTGGTTGTCTGGCTCACGGCCCCCCAAAATGGACCCAGCTGAGGGGTCCCGTTCTCTGCACCTGCAAGCTCTGTGTTAGACCATGTTCCTGTCGTCTAATAAACCTTCTGTTTTACTGGCTGGCTGAGAGTCACGTCTGACTGCGAAGTTGGGGTGCAGGACCCTCTGGCTTCCCCAGGAGCCCTGCCTGAGCGGACTCGCTGGGGGGAAGCGCACGGAGGGGCAGAGGATGCTGAATGCTCCGAGGTCAGACCCAGGAAGGTGGAGCCGGGTGAGCTATGTGTCCTGAAGACAGGCTGCTCACAGAAAGGCGACTACCCCAGAGTCCTGACTGGCTTCATGGGGAGCAGTTCCAGAGCATCGCCCGGGGACTCCGTGACAACTAGTACCAGACCTGGGGCTGACCCCCGCTGGACCCTGGTCAATACACCCTCCCAGTTTGATAGCGAACTTGTCTGGATGGTCTTTCAGCCAGTATGCATCCACCTGAGAGTAACTTCATCTAGCCCACATCTCCCTAGTCTGCTTGTGCACCTGTCATGTGGGACTGTGTCAGAAACCTCCCCAAAATCGAGCTGTCTCATGTCTGTAGCTTCCCCCATCCATGAGGCCAGGAGGGAAGTGAGGTTGGTTTGGCAACTCCTTACAACCTGTTATCTCTGGATGCCCGCGAACTGCTTGTTATAATGGCTCCTGGTATCTTTCCAGGTGTCCAAGTTAGGCTGCTGGTCTGTAATTCCTCCGGTCCTCCACTCACCCCCTCGCGCCTCCGTGCCTCAGTTTCCCCTCCCAGCCCTTGTGAGCTCTTGGGGGCGGGGCCTGTCTCTCACTCTGAGTCTGTGGGGCAGCAGGGCTGGGCTAGGACTAATCCTCTCGAAATGCTGCCCCCCAGCTCTCGCCCCTTCCACCTGCAGCTCCACGTACACCTGAGATGCAGGAACGAAGGTCCCAGCCGCTGGAAAAGGAGCAGGGTGGGTGGGAGACCTGAGCTAAGGAAGCCCAGCTGGCCCTGGTGCTCTTCCTGGCCAGGGTAGCCCAAGTCCGAGAGCCCCTGGGTGCACGGGGGCTCCCGGCTGAGGGTGTCTCCCTGCCCCAGCAGGGTCGGGCCCTGGTCTGGTACTAGTCAATATTCTCTCAATGACTTGGCTCATTGATGAAATATCGGCTCCAGCTGGGGAGGTTCTGTGCCGGGCCAGGGCTCAGCCTCTTAGCCTGGTTTGGCTCCGGCGTGACCCTGGCCAAGCTGCCGGGCCGCGCCTGCCCCAGAACGGCTCCCGCAACCCCTTCCCCTGGCACAGACCCCAACCCCGGCTCCATGCCGCCGTCTCCACAGCGCGGCACGGGCTGGGCCCGCGAGACCCCCAGAACCGGTCCCGCCATGGGGCGTCTCCTGCAGGAGCCTCTGCGGGTGAAGCGCGAACCGGCCAGACGGCAGGAAGGACAGAGACACAGACGGACACCCAGTGCCCCCCCCCCTCCCCCAGCCTCCTGCTCCTTCTCCCCCAGCGGGGAAGCTCCCCCCGCCCCTGCTAGCGGCCCCTCCCCCCCAGCTCACGCTGTCTCTTTAAGAAAGTGAAAGCGGCTCAGACAGGGTGGGTGAGGAAGTGGATTAAAGTCTCAGGGGCAGCCCCCCTCCCTGCCCACACACAGCACCAGGCTGGGGGTGGGTTAGTGTGTCAGCATGTTGCTGAGTCACTGTGTCACACACTCACACACGCGGGGGGGGGGCACCCTCCAGGCCTGTGCCACTAATCACCAGGGGCACCAGCAGAGCTGGGGGGGGGGAGCCCAGGGCTGGGGGCTGGCAGGGGGCTGTGGGTCGGGAGGGAGGGGCACCGGCAGAGCTGGGTGGGGGGAGCCCCGGGCTGGGCTGGCAGGGGCTGCGGGTCGGGAGTGAGGGGCACCGGCAGAGCTGGGGGGGGCGGGGGGGAGCCCAGGGCTGGGCTGGCAGGGGCTGTGGGTCGGGAGTGCGGGGCACCGGCAGAGCTGGGTGGGGGGAGCCCCGGGCTGGGCTAGCAGGGGCTGTGGGTCGGGAGCGTGGGGCACCGGGGGGCACCTGGGATAACACTCTGGGGCAGCCTGGCCTTTCCCAGTGGGGAGGGCTGGGGGGAGGGGTGGCTGCATCCCCAGCTGATCCCCGCGTGTTCAGGCCGCCCGGAGCTGATGAAAGTCGCCCTTTGCCCGCGGTGCCGGGCGCGGGGCCAAGAGAGCGGCCAGGGCTTGGCCCCAGATAACGCGGCCCTGAGCCAGCGCTTACACCAGAGCCGGGGGGGGGTGTCTGACGCTACGCAGCTCCCCCGAACCCCAGCCCCCAACCCACAGCTCCCCCGAACCCCAGCCCCCAACCCCCAGTAACCCCAATGCGCAGCTCCCCCAACCCCCGACCCCCCTGAGCCCCAGCTCCCCCGACCCCCAGCAACCCCCAGCGCCCAGCTCCCCCAACTCCCAACCCCTGCCCCCCAACCTCCAGCAACCCCCAGCGCCCAGCTCCCCGACCCCAGCTCCCCCAATGCCCAGCTCCCCCGACCCCCAGCTCCCGACCCCCAGCCCCCAGCAACCCCCAATGCACAGCTCCCCCAACTCCCAACAACCCCCAATGCCCAGCTCTCCTGACCCCCAAATCCCCAGTGATCCCCAATGCACAGCTCCCCCAACTCCCAACAACCCCCAATGCCCAGCAACCCTGACCCCCAACCCCGAACAACCCCCCAAGCCCAGCTCCCTCGACCCTCATCTCCCAACGACCCCCAACGCCCAGCTGCCCCAACCCCCAACCCCCAGTGACCCCCAATGCCCCTGACCCCCAACGATCAGCGACTTCCTTCCCCCGCCAGCCATGGAAAGACGAGCTCAATCCCCTGGGCTGGTCCTGGTTTTGGCCTCCCCGCTGGGGCTGGCGGCGTGGGTCCAGACGGGGGCCAGTGTCTGGGGGACTTGCTGGGATACAGGGACCTGCCCTGGACGCCGGGCTGAGGCCTGACAAACTCGTTCTGTGCACAGGCTGCCGAGCAACCTCCAGCTGGGAGCAACTCAGTGCTGCCCCCTGGGGGCGGGGGCTGGGACCCAGCGCACACAAGTCCTGCTTTACCCCCCAGGACCGGCCCAGGGACATCCCAGCTTCTCATTCCCACCTGCCCCCACCCGGGGTAGCGTTACCCCCGGCAAAGGCCCTGCTCTCCCCTCAGCCGCAGGGCGCCCTGCTGCAGATCTGGGGGGCTGCTAAACACAGGGTGGGCCGCTTGAGTCACTGGGAATCTGCTCTGGAGTAGCCCTGAACCCCTCACCTCAGGCCGCCTGTGTGGTGCTTAAAGCCCTTGGGCCAAGATGACTAGACTGGACCATCGCTATGGGCTGCAGGTCAGGAGTGAGGGGCACCGGCAAAGCTATGCGGGGAACCCCAGGGCTGGGCTAGCAGGGGGCTGTGGCTCAGGACTGAGGGGCACTGGCTGGGCTGTACCATCAGCCTGTCTCATCCCGGTGTCTCTGATCCGCAGAGAATTTCAGGACACACACGCTGTGTTTTCACCCGTTTATTGGAGATGTCGCTCGAAATAATAAAATAAAATAAAATAAAATATATTTTTTTTTTACATTAGTGCGAAAAGAAAATACAAAAAGGCAAACTCGGCGCCAGGCTTCTTGGCAGGGCGGGGTGGGGAGTCAGGGGGCGGGTTCCCCCTCCCCGGCCACCCCGTGCCCTGCTCCGACCGTGGCACCTCCCCGAGGTGCCCTACAGTAAACACTCCCCCAATGCATTGACCGTGTCCGTCCCACGGCGTGAAACATGAAAAATACCACGAGCGAATCTGCACCCGAGCGGGTCCCAGCTCCGTCAGCAGGGCTGGTGCCCGGTGCCCAGTGCCCGGTGCCGGAGAAGAACTGGCTGGACCCCAGCCAGGAGAGCAGAGACCTGCTCAGCGGTTGGCCGCGGCCCCCCAGAAAGGGGTGAAAGGACCAGAGACCATTTTCCACGGGAAACTTCTGGGGGATGAGAAACTGGGGCTTTCAAAGCCCTGACAGTTCCTAGGGGGCCGTTCCCAGCTGTGCCCAGCTTGTCTGGCCTCCTCCTGCAGGGGGGTCTTGCCACCCCCTAGACGGTGGAGCACGGGCGGCTTGGGTAGGAAACCAACCCGGCTTGATTGGGCCGGGTTTGGAAGATCCACCGTGGCCCTTGGGAAGCACCCGAGGAAAATGTTGGAAAAAGGAAAATCTCAACACTGGACATTTCGGGCCCGAAGGTTTCCTTTTCTCGGCTGGAAATCGCTGGTTTTCTGCCCAATCCCCCTAAAATCAAAACATCCTCGGTGAGACGAACCCACCCGCTTTGTCTGGCAAAATTTTCCACCCAGCTCTGGAAATACCCGACTGGGGCGGCCGAGCTGTGTGCCGTGGGGCGTTGGCCCCCAGCTGGCCCGGAGACCTTTCCTCCAGTTGGCACCTGGCCCAGTTTCCTCCTTGCACACTTGTACTTGAAATGTGTGTGCGCAGGGGGGGCGGGAGGGTGTAGCCAGCTGCCTGCTCCCCCTCCCCCCCCGACACACACACACCAAGAGATGTTTCACGTTAACCACTCCCAGCCTCCTCCTGGGTCCCGGGAGTGAGAGTCCAGAACAATCCCGGACCTGGCATCTCCCGAACGGCGCCCTAGGGCATTGGGACAGTGCCATGGCGGGCACGCGACAGAGAAGACTCCATCTGTCTGCGCCAACCCCGCTGAACAGCACCGGGAGATTCCCCACAACGCCCCCGCCCCCCACCTCTCCGGGGGCGGCTGGGCCCCCCCCCCGTCCAGGCCCCCCATGCTGTCCCCTAGCTGCAGCCGCAGGCCTCGACGATCATGTCCGGGATGTCGGTCTTGAGGATGTTGCTGTTGCGGTCGAAGTAGAGGATGGAGAGGGGCCGGCGGTGCGTGGGCACACAGCAGGACTGCCCGCCCGGCTGGAGGTTGTGGGCCCGGATCAGGTTGAGCACGGCCGTGTGGGAGGAGGAGGCCATGCCCGGGCTGCTGGCCACGTGGGTCGGGCACTGGCCCATGCAGTAGTTGATCTGGTAGCCCTCTGGCTTGATGATCCAGTCGTTCCACCCGATGTCCCGGAAGTCCACGTAATAGTCCTTGCGGCAACATAGGTCGGAGGTCTGGTCGCAGCGAAGGCTGCGTTTGGCCACCTGCTGCCCTGGCTTCCGCACTGTGGCCTTGGCCACCAGGAAGGGCTGGTGGGAGCTGCCGGCGTCGCTCCCGGCCGTGGCATTGGCCTGGCACCCGCGGCACTCCAGCTCGAGCCTCAGTGTCTTCTCCTGCCCCCGGAAGAAGGCCTGGAGCGCGGGCAGGAGGGCGACAGTGTGCCAGCCGCCGGCCCGGGCCTCCAGCTGCCTCTCGCTCAGCAGCACCCCGGCCTGGGAGACCCGCAGCGTGACCGGGGACAGCCCGCTCCGGGGGGTCCGGACGTAAAGCCACAGTTGGGCCTGCAGGATGTGGACATCCCGGCCCATGCCCTGGCTGAACTGGAAATGCAGCCCCATGCTGGAGGGAGAGGAGAACTCTGTGGGGAGAGAGGGGCTGTGAGAACGGGGGGCGGTGCCAGGCGGGGAACGCCCGTCTTCGCAGCTGGCACCAGCCTCCCTGCTCCCTGGCTCACTGCCCCCCCAGGGGCTCCAGCCTCGGGCCCCTGCCCAGCCAAGTCCTCCGAGATCCAGGGCGGCTTTGCCCCCACCCAAGACAGGGCACCCCTGGGAGGCCCATCCACGGGGTGGGGCCCTGTCTCTGACCCGCTGCCCCCACCAAGCTCTGGCATGTCCCTTCCCTGGAGGTGGAGTCCTAGCACCCCGCACAGGAGAACCCTGGCAGCAAGGAGCCAAGGATGCCCTCACCCCCTCACCGCCCACCAGCTCAGCTCCGGGGCCAAAAGCCAATGGGCTGGGGGCCCCAGGACGGGAGACAGTGCTGGGGACCTCCCGTGTGGGGATGGGCAGCAGTGGCCCACAGGGGGACGGGTTTGCAGATGACTCCAGCCACCTATACATGGGGCTGGGGGAGGGGGGCTGATACCCTGGGAAATAGATTCCAGTGGGGGGCTGTTTGTCCCCCAGCCATCCCCAGAGGCCCCCTCCCCTGCGTGTCAGGAGCGGTGGGATGCCGGCAGTTCTGCCAGTGCCGGGGTGGGGGCAGAGCCCAGATCTCTCCCTTACTCCCCCAGCTGCCAGCCTGGTGCTGCTGGGCCCTTGGCATGGCCATGATGTACCCTGGTCCAGAGACCTCCCTCCCTCAGAGATCCACAGACCATCCCAGCTGGGAAACCAGCAGGAATCACACTCTTGGGGAGCCAGTTCCACCACGGGGGAAAGTGACTCACCGAAGAGCTGAGCTTAGAACCCAGGAGTCCCGGCTCCCAGCCCTGCCCCCCGCCCTTTAACCACTAGACCCCACTCCCCTCCCCTGGCTGGGACAGAACCCAGGATTTCTGACGCCCAGCCTTGCTCTTAACCCACTAGACCCCGTTCCACTCTAAGAACAGGGGACAGAACCCAGGAGTCCTGGCGCCCAGCCACCCCCTCAACCACTAGACCCCGTTCCCCTCCCATAGCTGGGAATAGAACCCAGGAGTCCTGGCTCCCAGCCTCCCCTGCTCTAACCGCTACACCCTACTTCCCTCCCAGAACTGGGGATAGAACCCAGGAGTCCTGACGCTCAGCCTTGCACTTAACCCACTAGACCTCATTCCCTTCCAAAAACTGAGGACAGAACCCAGGAGTCCTGGCTCCCAGCCGCCCCCCGACTATAACCACTCGACCCCACTCCCCTCCCAGAGGTGGGGGCAGAACCCAGGAGTGATCCTGTGGCACTATCCAGCCCTTGGGAAGGGCTCGGTAATTCTGTGGGGTCCTCATAGCTGGGGAAGGGGTGGCTCTGCGCCCCCCCCGCTCTCTGTCCTGAGAGCAGCCTGGGCCTCCCCCCAGGCCCTCTTCCTCCCCACTCACCCCCCTTCTCTGCTCTCCGGACCCCAGGTTTTCCCACCTGCAATCGGCGAAGTTCCCTTTGGTGGGGCCGAGCCGCTGGCTCTGTCCCGCTCCCCGTCGCAGCCTGTTCCCGGCTGACCCCCCAGCCCTGTCCCTGCCCCCCTGCCAGCCTCGGGTCCCCGTCTGCGGCACCCACCTGTCTTGGCAAAACTGATGATCTCGTAGCCCAGCTCGTTGGCCTCGGGGCTGTCCCAGGGGGCGAAGGGCCCCGGCTGCCTGTCCCGCTGGGCTTGGCCCACATGCAGACGCCGCAGGGCGTTGGTGACGGCCAGGCGGGGCACCGGCTGGGTGACATTGGGCCTCTCCATCAGGTGCAGCTTCTCCAGGACCTGCCGCTTGGCCAGCTCGAGCAGGAAGCGCCTCTCCGTGCCTGGCTCCAGGGTGGGCATCCTGCACGCCGGGCACCCCGGCTTCCCTCCTCCCTGGACCGAGGATCCCCACAGCAGGGCCAGGGCAGCCAGGGCTAGCCAACCCCCTGGGGGCTGCCCGCTCCTCTCCAGGCACGTGCCGGAGCCAGGAGCCATCTAGAGCTGAGTGGGGCAGGGGGGTAGGGACGGTGCCAGGCTCTCAGGATCTGTCTCCGAGCTCTGCCCGGCCAGCCTGCCTCCTGCCGTCACGCCCGGGCTGCCCCGCGTCTGCCTGCCATGCGAGGAGCCGCTCGCCACGGCCACTGCCCGGGTGCCAGGGGCGGAGACGGGTGCTGCTCACCCGAGGGAGCCTGACTCAGGGCTCGGCTTGAGGTGTTGACTGTCCAGGCTCCAGGCACCTGTCAGTCATGGGGGCAGGCCCTGCCCTCCTGCCTGCTGCGATTGGCCGGCACCTGGGGCCCCGGGGGCGGGTGCTGCCGGGGCCGGGGGGGGGGGGGGGATTGGGGGGTGCTGCCTCCCCCGGCCAGGAACAGGTGCTGAGGGCTCCCGGGAAGGGGCATGATGCAAGAAGGGAGAGGGTTGCGCTGCCCAGGAAGTCGGGAGGTGCTGGGGGGCACACAGCAGGAACCCTCCCCCACGATGCCCCTTGGTGTTTCCTCCGGGGGCCGGGGGCATTGCCCGGTGCCAGCTGGGGCCGCCCTTCTTTGCGCAGCATGCCCAGGCACCGCGGGGGCAGAGGGAACAGGGGGAGGGGGCACCGGGGTTAACGTTCCTTTGCCAGCCTTCTCCCTTCTCCGCCTGCCTCCTGCGGCCTGGGGGGGCCAGCAGTGGCCACTGCTCACTAGCCAGCCCCCACCCCTCCATCCACGGGCCCCCCGCCACAGTTGACGAAGTGGGGGGCAGAGGAGGGAGCAGGGCGAGGGAGCTGGGGCTCAGGCCCTGCCCACCCCCACGGCAGGATTGCCTCCCTCCTGAATGCGAGCACCCTTATCACCAAAGGGCTATCAGTCCCAGATAAGCGGCCCCATTAGCGGTAAGGTTCCCTCTTGGATGCTGGCACCGGGGCCTGACACCAGGAGCCCTGGGCTGTTCTCAGCAGCCAAGGCCACCTGCAGCCACGGCCACTGGCCCTGCTGTGAGGATCCTGCCATGTGGCCTTTGCTTGGTCCTGACACCATGGAGAGCTGGGGGGCAGCTGTCCGGCGTGGGGGGCAGCCGGGCCAGGATGCTGCCAGTGCATGAAAGCTGCAGGGAATGACTGCACCAGCCGGGGCCAGGCCGCTGACTCTCGCTCAGCCCCGCCGCGCCTGGCCGAGGGGGAGCGAGTCCTGGCCCAGCCCGGCTCAGCGCGGGCCCGGCTGGGGTTTGGAGTCCATTTCTGCTCCCCAAGGCGGGCTGCTCAGCCTGGGAAGTAGCAGGTACAGTACCCCGTTCCTGCCGGGGTGCTGCAGAGCGTGATCACGTCCTTCGCCACTTGGTGCCAATTGGGGGGGGTATCCCAAGTGCCAGGAGCCTGGGGGAGGAGGGGCAGGCAGCGCAGTGTCTGGAGGGGAGCTCCCCTGGCCCGGGAGAGCCTGGCACACTGACCCGGACTGGGACGCGCTGGCATCCAAAGTCTCGGAAACTGAGCTCTGGGGGCCGAGGGTAAACACGGCCGGTTCACCAGGCCGTCTGGGAAAAAGCCCCCAGGAGGCATGATGCAACCGCGGGGCCGGGGCCAAAGTCTGTGGCACTCCCAGAATAACCCAGGAATGTCAACAGCGAGGCAGGAGCCCTGGCATGGTGCTGTCGCCGGGGCCTGCGAGCTGCACTTGGCACCGGGCTGCTGGTGCTGCCCGGCTCCTGCGGGGACGGGGTGTCTCGTAACTGGTGCCACACACACGGATGCACGCCCGCCCCGGTGCACACAGGGGGACGCACAGAGTTGGTGCTGTGGGGGGCTCCAGCCACCAGGAAAACGCCATTTGCACGCGTGCGCTGTCCCAGTGCGAGGGGGCGACTCCCAGGGGCAGCAAAGACCCCCAAGCTGGGACAATCACGGCCTCCTGCACGAGGCGGGAGCGAGGTGGTATCGGGGGGGCAGTGAGCAGCGGGCTGGGCAGGGCGCTGCCAGGCTGTCATTAAGCTCAGCCAGTGCTAACGAGCTACCGATGGGGGCCAGCCAAAGTGCGGGACCTTGCTCCCGAGGGGGCTGGGTCTGAAGCCTGGGTTGGCACCCAAGCAGGCATGTGGGGAAACCTGCCTTGGCACAGAGCGCGGTAGGGGATGGATGGGCGCGGTGCCGGGCTGTGAATTGGCAGGCCGGGCGGGGCGCCATAGGCTGCAGCTGGCTCTGGGCTCTCCCCAGGCACAGTCTGAGGAAGGAGGAAGTGGGAGTTTCTTGGTGAGCTCCGAGGCCAGGCCCGGAGCCCGGCAGCCAGCAGCCCGGGGACCCGGCAGGTGGCAGCAGTTACAGGCTGACCCGGGAGAGTTTCGCACCCTCTGTGCACCAGAGCTGGGGGCTGCGGGAAATCTCACGACACCCGCCCCGCAGGGTGCCCCCTGCAGCCTTCCCCCCCTCACTGCAGGGTGAGAACGGGACTCTGCTGCGGGTGAAAGCTCCCTGCCCTCTCTGATTGGCAAGGCCAGGGCCAGTCTCCCCGTTTCCGCTCCCTGTCTGGCTAATGCCAGGGGGTCCCAGGCTCTAGGCGCTAGCCCCGTCCCATGCCTCGGGACTCCAGCGCCATCAAGCCCTTGGGCTGCCAGTTTGCACCAGGCACACCTCCAGGGGCGCCCCCCCCCGCCCCACAGCCCTGCCTTGCCAAAGGGCCGGGGGGGAATGTAGGGCAAGGGTCGGTACAGTATTTTGAGAGCCGCGGCTCGCGTTGCATAAGGGTTGTTGTTTATTAAACTGTTCCAAGAAAGCAAAGCCTGAAGCCCCGCCTGGCACCACGATGGTCCCCAGCCAGGGGCATGCAGGGCACAGGCCGCCCCTTGTGGCTCCCGGCCCTCGGGACCACGTCCTGCAGGTGCGGGAGGCGGGGAGCTGGCTAAAACACACCACAGCAGCCAGGCCAAGGAGTGAGCGGGGATCCTTTCTGTGCCCCCTGTCACGGGGTCCCCAGGCGATGCTCTGGGACGACTCCCTACGAAGCCAGGCAGGACTCTGGGGAAGTTTCCTCTCTGGGAGCAGCCTGTCTGCAGGACACACAGCTCCCCCGGCTCCACCTTCCTGGGTCTGACCTCGGAGCATTCAGCATCCTCTGCCCCTCCGTGCGCTTCCCCCAGCGAGTCCGCCCAGGTGGGGTCCTGGGGGGGCCAGAGGGTCCTGCCCCCCAACTCCGCAGTCAGACGGGACTCTCAGCCAGCCAGGAAAACAGAAGGTTTATTAGACGACAGGAACATGGTCTAACACAGAGCTTGTAGGTACAGAGAACAGGACCCCTCAGCTGGGTCCATTTTGGGGGACAGTGAGCCAGACAACCACGTCTGCACTTCACTCCTCGTCCCCAGCCAGCCCCAAACTTCCTCTCCCTCCAGCCCCCCTCCTCTGGGCTTTGTCCCTTTCCCGGGCCAGGAGGTCACCGGATTCCTTTGTTCTCCAACCCTTTAGCTCTCACCTTGCAGGGGGGAAGGGCCCAGGCCATCAGTGGCCAGGAAACAGGGTGTCGGCCATTCTCTGCATCCAGACCCCTGCACACACCTGCCCTCTAGGGCTCTGCAATGATCATACACCCTTACCCCACCCCCTAGATACTTAAGAACTGCCTGGGGAAACTGA
This sequence comes from Lepidochelys kempii, assembly GCF_965140285.1. Classification (NCBI taxonomy): domain Eukaryota; kingdom Metazoa; phylum Chordata; order Testudines; family Cheloniidae; genus Lepidochelys; species Lepidochelys kempii. The sequence goes on along the minus strand of NC_136399.1, from coordinate 3,730,375 downwards.
GACACCCCTACAATATTCAGAGGAAACATTAAGAACGGTCCTGCTTTGTCACATCTCTCCCCCCTTTGAGACTGAACTGAGCAGGGTCACTTTAGCCGGTGACCCGGGGAAGTTCGAAGCCACCAATGTTCCCATGGATGCCCCAGCATCTCTCCCGTTCCTTGGTGGGAGTTACACCAGGCCCTTCTAGTTTTACGCCCTTCCAGTTTCACGCTCTCCCTTAGGTCGGGGGCGGTCGATAGCACTCGCAGGCCGCACGTGGGAAGGTTTATGCGGCCTTTGCCCTTTGGCCACCCCCAAAACCCCAGGGGGTCAAACTAGGATTGGGTCTTCTCCCCAACAAGCTGGCCAAACACAGCCACTTGGATTTCGGACTGTTTAACTTTCTTAACAGCTTTCACTCCCTTGGAGACCTTCTCAAAGCTATCCACACTGGATCCTTCAACAGGAAAGTCAGTGGATCCATTCACAACAGAACATTTCTGGCTGTTAGGAACTGAAACTTTCTTGATTAAATCACTTTCACACCCTTCAGTGGCAGTAAACTACTTGCAAAGACTCCATGAGGATTCCTTTCCCTAGGGCTTTTCTATGCAACAATTCACCCTTCACAGAAATTCTGCTCTTACCCTCTTTACCTAGGGCTTGCTCTAGAGGAACACTTTCCTGAGCAACAACAGACTCTTTCTGGGTCTCCCTTACATCCAGAATCACCTCTGGCCCATCCAGCGGATTCCTACACAATCCCCTTTCAGGCAAACTTACAGACTTCCTAGATAAAAGGTCAGAAGCCTTCTCCTTCCCTTTGCCACACACAAGTTCAGGAATCTTTTCCTTCTTGCTGCAGGTTTCCACACCCTCAGTCGGTAACACAATCAAATCACCTTTCTGCTCTCCTTGTGCCCTGGCTAGGATCTCACCCTGATCAGACAGAATTGTGACACCCTTTCCCAACACCACACTAGCTACGGGCAAAATACAAGCACCAGAATTGTCTGGTCTCTGGGATTTTACATAGACGCTAACTGGATGTGACCTAGTTACAGGGCCATTCTCCTGAGCAGACACAAACTTAGGGCCCTTCCCTTACTGGGCTTTAGTTGAATCCAGAACCAACTCTGAGACAACTGCACGACCCTCATCCATCACAGGCTGAAAGGCTCCTTTAAGAGCCGGACACACTTTCTCCTTTCCCAGACCCACAGCTTGGGATCTCATTCCCCTTGTCCCAGCACACAAGGCTGGTCACAGACAACTGCTTGGAGATCAGGGTAGCTCCCTCCATAGGCAAGTCAATACCCCTGACAGACACAGGCACGTTTCCTTCCCTGTCACACTTCTCCACCCAGCTAACAGGTAAGGTCCAGGGACACTCATCTTCCACCCTCCTAGCCTTCCCACCCTGCTGACTGGACACAGCCATCAGCTCACAAGGCTGCCTAGACTCATCCAAACTTTCCTTACCAAGCACCTTGCCACTCCCCACAGATCCCCTGCCCTGCCTGTGTCTCCCCCCACTCAGCTGGGGTCTCAGCTCCCACTGTGCTCAGTGCTGCCCTTGCTGTCCCAGTGGGGTAGGCAGCGAGCTCCCTGCTTTCCTCACTGCATCAGAGCCAGCGTGAGCCCCCTCTCTGGTATGCAAGGGGGCGGGGAGCATCTCTCTGTCCCACCCAGCCCCAGGGGTCTGCTTGCAGGCAGGCAGGTAGCCTGAACCTAGCAGCTCCTCCCCGCTGCCAACCAGGTCATCTGCATTTTCACTGACCATTTCCCTCTCTGCCGATTGGTTCCCTGGATTCAAATTCAAACCCTTGGCCGTTACAGGAGCAAGGCCTGGATCCTGTCCCAAAGAGACACAGTCACCCCACAACAGGGTCTCAAAGCTGGTATCCTAGAGAACCCCAACGGCCAGCCAGTCCCATCCCTCCTGGGTCTGCACAGGGATCTGGGCCATAGGCAGGGTGAGGGGCTTTCGTCCCTGGGACCCTCACCCAGCTCACACAGCCCCTCAGCATCTGAGGCTGCACCACCCAGGGCCTGACAACAGATCTCTCTGTCCCAGGATCTCGCCACCCCAGGAATGTCTCCCCATTGACCATCCCCTTCCGCTCCCACTGGAGGGCCGAGGGGCCCGACCCCAGGAAACTCCACACAGACATATAGGTTGGGACCAGGAGTGGGAGCCTGTTCACCTCCCCACCCACCTGGCTGACAGAGTCTATGGCCTTGGGACCCAGCAAGGGAGCTAGACACCGGGGCTTTTCCGCAGGGTCCCCTTGGTTCAAATCTCCAGCCTGCTCAAAGGCAGTGAGGTGGCATCCACACCCCCCCCCTCCTCAACCAGGGGCAGCAATTTACTTTCGAGGTTCCCTGCGGAACTGGCCCCCCGGGGTCTATCCCCACTCACCCCTGAGGGGTCCCCTAGGCCTCTCCGCTCCCCCACCGCCAGTTCATGCTGCTGCTGCTTCTGCAGCTTTTTCTCGGGCTCTCGCTGTCTCCCACGGTCCTCTCGCTCTCTCGGACTCAGCTCCAATCCCGTCTGTCTCCGATCCCCCGATGGGGAACCCGATCGTGAAGACCCCCGTCTGGTCGGGGACAGGAGTCTTGGCTACTACTCCAGCTGCTCCCTGATCCTGCTATAGCCCCATTTGGGGTCAGGAATCTGCTTCTTAGAGCGGTCATCCTCCTCCAGCTGCAGGATGAACTGTGCTTTGGTGAACTTTCCAATGCGTAGCCCTCTCTTTCTGCACAGGGTTACAATGTCCTTCTTAAGGAGACGGTGACAGGCCACCACTCCGCTCTTCCCAAGTTGTTGTGGACTCACAGGCCTGTGCGCTCTCAGCTCCCCACGGTTTTCAAGGAGAACCCCTAGTGTGCCAGCCCTTCTCGAGGTCACCACCTCTTTGCCAGGGTCCAGCTGCAGACTCCTCTGCCCCTGGGACCGCTCGCTACAATCCCCAGGGGAACCCTGTTACTGCAAAAGTCCTTCTCTCTCCCAGGGCCAAGCACAGGCTCCTCCGCCCCTGAGACTGCTCCCCGCAGTCCCCACGGGGACCCCATTACTGCACAGTCCTACTTGCCGGTCACACACTCCCAGGGGTTAACCGCCCCCCCGAAAGCGCTCCTCTCTGAGCCTTCAGCACGCCTGGTCCTTGTCAATCCCCCTTCGTTTTACTGCTCCCCAGTCACTTACTGCCGGAAGAGCCATCCGCGGGGTGCAGTACATCCCACCGCTGACACCAGTTGTCATGGAGTCCCTGGGCGATGCTCTGGAACTGCTCCCTACGAAGCCAGGCAGGACTCTGGGGAAGTCTCCTTTCTGTGAGCAGCCTGTCTTCAGGACACAAAGCTCACACAGCTTCCACCTTCCTGGCTCTGACCTCAGAGCATTCAGCATCCTCTGCCCCTGCGTGCGCTTCCCACAGCGAGTCCGCTGAGGCGGGGTCCTATGAAAGCCAGAGGGTCCTGCCCCCCAACTTCGCAGTCAGACGGGACTCTCAGCCAGCCAGTAAACCAGAAGTTTTTTTAGACGACAGGAACATGGTCTAACAGAGCTTGTAGGTGCAGAGAACAGGACCCCTCAGCTGGGTCCATTTTGGGGGGGCAGTGAGCCAGACAACCACGTCTGCCCTTCATTCCTCATCCCCAGCCAGCCCCAAACTGCCTTTCCCTCCAGCCCCCCCCCCCCCCGCCCCGTGCTTTGTTCCTTTCCCGGGCCAGGAGGTCACCGGATTCCTTTGTTCTCCCACCCTTTAGCTCTCACCTTGCAGGGGGAAGGGCCCAGGCCATCAGTGGCCAGGAAATAGGGTGTCGGCCATTCTCTAAAAAAGAAAAGGAGTACTAGGAGCACCTTAGAGACTAACCAATTTATCTGAGCATCAGCTTTCATGAGCTACAGCTCACTTCCAGACCCCTGCACACACCTGCACTCTAGGGCTCTGCAATGATCATACACTCTTATCCCACCCCCTAGATACTTAAGAACTGCCTGGGGAAACCGACAGGTTTCAGAGTAACAGCCGTGTTAGTCTGTATTCGCAAAAAGAAAAGGAGTACTTGTGGCACCTTAGAGACTTACCTATTTATTTGAGCATGAGTTTTACTGAGCTACAGCTCACTTCATCGGATGCATGCTGTGGAAACTGCAGAAGACATTATATATATATATATATATATATATATATATATATATATATATATATATATATATATATATATATATATGAAGTGAGCTGTAGCTCACGAAAGCTCATGCTCAAATAAATTGGTTAGTCTCTAAGGTGCCACAAGTACTCCTTTTCTTTTTGCGAATACAGACTAACACGGCTGTTCCTCTGAAACCTGTCATTATATACACAGAGACCATGAACCAATACCTCCTCCCACCCCACTCTCCTGCTGGTAATAGCTTATCTAAAGTGATCACTCTCCTTACAATGTGTATGATAATCAAGTTGGGCCATTTCCAGCACAAATCCAGGTTTTCTCACCCTCCACCCCCCCCCACACAAACTCACTCTCCTGCTGGTAATAGCCCCTCCAAAGTGACCACTCTCTTTACAAGGTGTATGATAATCAAGGTGGGCCATTTCCAGCACAAATCCAGGTTTTCTCACCCCCCCCCCCCTTTTCCAAAAACCACACACACAAACTCACTCTCCTGCTGGTAATAGCTTATCCAAAGTGATCACTCTCCCTACAATGTGCATTATAATCAAGGTGGGCCATTTCCAGCACAAATCCAGGTTTTCTCACCCTCCCACACAGACTCACTCTCCTGCTGGCAATAGCTCATCCAAACTGACCACTCTCCTTACAATGTGTATGATAATCAAGGTGGGCCATTTCCAGCATAAATCCAAGTTTAACCAGAACGTCGGGGGGGGGGGGGGTAGGAAAAAACAAGGGGAAATAGGCTACCTTGCATAATGACTTAGCCACTCCCAGTCTCTATTTAAGCCTAAATTAATAGTATCCAATTTGCAAATGAATTCCAATTCAGCAGTTTCTCGCTGGAGTCTGGATTTGAAGTTGTTTTGTTGTAAGATAGCGACCTTCATGTCTGTGATTGCGTGACCAGAGAGATTGAAGTGTTCTCCGACTGGTTTTTGAATGTTATAATTCTTGACATCTGATTTGTGTCCATTTATTCTTTTACGTAGACACTGTCCAGTTTGACCAATGTACATGGCAGAGGGGCATTGCTGGCACATGATGGCATATATCACATTGGTGGATGTGCAGGTGAACGAGCCTCTGATAGTGTGGCTGATGTTATTAGGCCCCTGTGATGGTGTCCCCTGAATAAATATCTGGACACAGTTGGCAACGGGCTTTGTTGCAAGGATAGGTTCCTGGATTAGTGGTTCTGTTGTGTGGTGTGTGGTTGTTGGTGAGTATATACCACACAACAGAACCACTAACCATTGTAGGGAGAGTGGTCACTTTGGATGAGCTATTACCAGCAGGAGAGTGAGTTTGTGTGTGTATGGGGGTGGGGGGGGTGAGAAAACCTGGGTTTGTGCTGGAAATGGCCCAACTTGATTATCATACACATTGTAAGGAGAGTGATCACTTTAGATAAGCTATTACCAGCAGGAGAGTGGGGTGGGAGGAGGTATTGTTTCATGGTCTCTGTGTATATAATGTCTTTTGCAGTTTCCACAGCATGCATCCGATGAAGTGAAAGCTTATGCTCAAATAAATTGGTTAGTCTCTAAGGTGCCACAAGTACTCCTTTTCTTTTTAGGGGAAACTGAGGCACCCCCACAATATTCAGAGGAAACATTAAGAACAGTCCCGCTTTGTCAAAGCCCCGCCCGGCCCTGACGGGCACACGCAGGTCCCATCCAGAGGTGATGCTACTGTGGGCCCCATGTTGCTCAAACGAGGGAGACCGGCTGCGCCCTCGCCAGCTGGTCTTGTTAGCTCTGATGTGCCCATCCCCATGGCGTCGTGGCAGCGAGCACAGCAGGGCATTTTCCCTTCTGGGCGCATGCGGCTTTGTAGGGAGTCTGTCCCTGCAAGATGCTCCTAGCCCCCCCGCACGTTCCCTGGAGATCCCTCAGAGCTCAGTGGCCCCCCCATCGCTGCTGGGCTGGGGTGGGACAGGGCTGGCAGCTTTCTCTGATGGCAAATGCACAGCTGGCTTCTCCCCATTCGGGGCCCCCCAGGGCAGCTTTCTCTGATGGCAAATGCACAGCTGGCTTCTCTGCATTCGGGGCCCTGTGGGAGCCTCTGGCAGGCTGGGATTTGCCTGCAAGAGCAGAGGGCACAGAGGGTGCTGCCAACCAGGGCCACTCTCTGCCTCCCAGGGCACCCAGCACAGAGCGCCAGACCTGCCAGGAGCTCCGGGCACAGGGTGGGGACGCAGGCCCAGCTTGTGGGCAGCCGTTCGGGGCAAGGGGCTGCAGCACAGCTCATGGCGGGAGGGGAGGTGCCCCCGGAAACTGGGCAAGGGGTGGGGAGCTCCCGGGCCCGAGTCCTGCTCCATTCTGGGGGGTCCTGGTGCTAACCCCCCCCAGAGCCTTGGGGCCTGGTTCTGTGAACGAACGAGCCCAAGAACCGTTCGATCTGGCCATAGACCAGCTGCTGCTTCTCCAAATCTTGGGCCTGGCCCAGCCTCAGTGCAGCCGATGCCCCCGTCCCGGGGAGCGGAGTGGGGAGCCGGCCCAGGGCCAGAGCAGATAAACCCAGCAAGGTCAGTGCCTCTTCTTCCTTTGCCCTCCTGGTCGCTGCAAGAGGAGACCACCCGCCACCAGGACGTCCCGCTCCGGCCCCCGTCCAGGCTGCGATGGCTCCGGAATAGGAGACGCTCCCACGTTTCCCTGCAGCCTGCGCCCCACGTCTGGCACCCAGGGGGCATGAGCCACGCAGGGTCACCCCGAGCCCCTCGTCCACTTGCACCAGGACGGAGCCCCCGGCCTCTGGCTCCGCACGCTCTCCTGCCCCCCGTGCCCCAGGGCTGGGTCAGAGGTACCGTAACGCCCGGCTACTTAGGGCCCAAGACTGGGGGCCTGCCTATCGCCTGGGACTCTAGTGCCACCTAGCAGTAGTGAGGGGTGTCGCACGTGCTGGGACCCACTGTGTGGTTTTGCCCCCACAGGGTCCAAGCTGCAGCAGCTTGTGAGTCTAACTCTGCCGATCCCCGGTGCGATCCCCGGCGTAGCCTCCTAGAGCCCAGCCCTAGGGAAACCTCTGCCTGCCGTGCCCCCTGGTGCAAACCATGCTGCCCCCTCTCTCTAGCTGGCCCCCAGCACGTCTAGCGCCCACAGGAGCTGCTGTACCCTCGGAGGGACCCCATGGGTGTGGGTCTTGCCCAGCATTACAGGCAGGGCAGTGGCCTGGGGCCTTAGCCATCACCTGGGGAGCCTCCCCAGCCCTGGGCAAAGCTCTCTGCTCTGGGCCTCATGTCCCGTGCGGGTCTCTGCCCCCCTCCTCTGGGGCTTTACCGGCTGCCCCTCCCCCGCCCCATTCTGCTCCCTTGGGGTCCCTCCTATTGCACCCCCTGCTGGAGGCCACGTCCCGGCAGCCCACGGAGTGTTGGCTCAGTGTCCCCCTCTAGTGGCTGCGCCGTGCGTGGCTTTGGGTCTGTGCAGCCGTCGTGCTAACGAGCTAGGTCTGAAGGATCCCAACGACTTGCCCTGGGGGAGGGAGAGGTATCACGTGACACCCCATTTTACTGACCTGCCTCCCCATTGCTGGATTTGGCAAGGAGCCACACCCCGCGCCTGGCAGGGCACCTCCGGCCGCCGGCGCCGGGTCTCTGGGGCAGCTGGTCCCGGACTGGGAGCCACTGGGGAACCTGAGCCTGCTGGATCAAGCCCATCGGAGAACCCCGCTTTGCCTCCTCTGTGTCCCCAGCTTGCCAGGCTCCGGCCCCGGCAGCTCCCACGCTGGGCACCCCATGGGGTGGGTGCCCAGAGCCCCGGCTGCACCCTGATAGCCCACCAGTGTTGCAACGCAGCCACTCCCTCCCCCCCCCCCCGAAGGCGGCAGGGCCGAGAAGATCGCTGCTAAAAGGATGCTAATTGGAGCCCCTCCCCCATTAGGCAGACCCCCACCTGAGGAAGGGAGTGGAGTCTGGAGGGGAGGGGTCCGGGAGTCAGGACTTCTGGGTTCTATTCCCAGGCCTGCCGTTTGCTCCCTCTGGCTTGATACCCCCATGACATGATCTCCCAGCCCATGAGGATTTTTACCAGCAAGCCAGTGGGAAGCACCCAGCTGGCCCCAATGCTCAGGGGCGCCAGCCAAACTCCCCTTGTGATGGGTTAGACCAGCTCCGCACTGGAGAGGAAGGGGTTAAAGAGCAACTCTGGGCCCACTTAGCCCCAACCCGCTACACCTGTGCTGAGAGCAGCAAGCCCAGCGGACAGCAGCTGTGTGGGACGGAGAGCAGACGGGGGAGGCGGGGGCGCCCGTGTGGGGCAAAGAGCCCAGCTTGGACCAAGGTGTGACAAAGTGGGACTGTTCTTAATGTTTCCTCTGAATAGTGTGGGGGTGCCTCAGTTTCCCCTAGGCAGTTCTCAAGTGTCTAGGGGGTGGGATAAGGGGGTATGATCGTTGCAGAGCCCGAGAGGGCAGGTGTGTGCAGGGGTCTGGACACAGAGAATGGCCGACACCCTGTTTCCTGGCAACTGATGGCCTGGGCCCTTCTCCCCTGCAAGGTGAGAGCTGAAGGGTTGGAGAACAAAGGAATCCAGTGACCTCCTGGCCTGGGAAAAGGACAAAGCCCAGAGGAGGGGGGACTGGAGGGAGAGGAAGTTTGGGGCTGGCTGGGACATGGAGTGAAGGGCAGACGTGGTTGTCTGGCTCACTGCCCCCAGAATGGACCCAGCTGAGGGGTCCTGTTCTCTGCACCTGCAAGCTCTGTTTCAGACCATGTTCCTGTCGTCTAATAAACCTTCTGTTTTCCTGGCTGGCTGAGAGTCCCGTCTGACTGCGGAGTTGGGGGGAAGGACCCTCTGGCCCCCCCTCCGATCCCACCTGAGCGGACTCGCTATGGGAAGCGCAGGGAGGGGCAGAGGATGCTGAATGCTCCAAGGTCAGACCCAGGAAGGTGGAGCCGGGGGAGCTGTGTGTCCTGAAGACAGGCTGCTCACAGGAAGGCGACTGCCCCCGAGTCCTGACTGGCTTCATGGGGAGCAGTCCCAGAGCATCACCCGGGGACTCCGTGACACAAGGACCGTAGGAGAACTGGGGCCTGCTGGACAGCTTGAGTGGAGGAGAGGCGTGGCCTGGCCGTGGAGCCCTGGAGCCAGCTGGGAGGCAGAGGACAAGCTGGGAGGGGGCTGGAGACCAAGCCCAGCCGGACCGAGGAGTCTTTTGCTTGGTGTGTTGATTAGCTCTTACCCCAGAAGGCTCGGCCAGAGGGCCCGATCACCTCTATGCTGGAGCAGGCCAAAGATGGTGGTGGGGAAACTGAGGCAGAGCGGCCGCATTGTCGCATCCAGGCACAAGGGGGCCTGCGGGGACAGTCTCTGTGCCACCCTTCTAACGCAAAGCTGGTTCTTGGCGTCCAAGGCTTTGAACTCCAGGGCAGCCCATGACATCGCCCCAGACGGCACGTCCTCCCTGTCCCCACCTGGCCATCCCACCCCCAGGGGTGGGCAGGAGCAGAGGAGGGGAGATTTTGGCTGAGAACTCTGCCCCTCCCCGCTTCCTCGGAAAATCCCCCCAGGGCCAGGAATGTCCCTGCGGAGCCGAGGGGGCCTCGTCTGAAAGGCCCAACTCTCGGAGGGCTGGGAGCTGGGCTCCGGTGATTATCCTCACCGGGTGTAACGGCTCCAGCTCCCGGTCACGCTGCCTCTTGGGCCAGGGCCGCCCCCACCGCCCATGGTGAGAAATCGCCCTGAGACAGCAGCCAAGAGCCGAGCCCTTTTCCTGGTAGAAACCGGCCCCTGGGAGGAATTCCCACCCTACGCCCTGACCTCAGAGCTGCCTGGAGACCCCGCTCCAGCCGCTGGCAACGGGCGCCCTTGGACCTTCGCAGTGCGGCTGTTGACCTTGGCATGGTCTCCTTCGGGAGCGATGGGCAGCGTCAAGATCCCGGCCGAGGGGAGAGGCCAGTGGCAGCCCCAAGCGCAGAGTCCAGGGGGACCTTTGGCCCCAGCCTGGTTTATTCTCCACCCCACCCCGGAGCCATATCGGCCCTGCAGCCTCCTCTGGGTCTTGCTCTGGGTCGGAGGCTGGATCAGCCGAGGCGCTGGAGTGAAGGGACCTCACTGACAGCAGGGTCTCCTGTCGCAGTTTGGCTCGTTGACTCAGGGCTGGGCCAGTAGAAGCCGGGCTGAGCCAGGAGTCTCCCCGCAGGGAGGGGGTGCAGGCTGGGGCAGGGGGTTGGGGTGCAGGCTCCGGGACGGAGTTAGGGTGCGGGAGGGGGTTCTGACCTGGGGCAGGCAGCTGGGGTGTGGGAGGAGGCTCAGGGCGCAGGCTCCAGCCGGGCGGCGGCACAGTGGGGCTAAGGCAGGCTCCCTGCCTGCCCTGCCCCCACGCGGCTCCCGGAAGTGGCGCCATGTCCGCCTCCTCGGCGCAGGGGCCAGGGGGCTCTGCACGCTGCCCGCCCCCGCAGGCGCCGCCCCCCGCAGCTCCCATTGGCCACGGTTCCCGGCCAGTGGGAGCTGCGGAGCCAGCACTGGGGGGGGGGGGGGGCAGCGCACGGAGCTTCCCTGATCACCCCTGTGCCGAGGGGCCGCAGGGACATGCCGGCCGCTTCCGGGAGCTGCATGGAGCCAGGGCAGGGAGCCTGGCTCAGCCGTGCTGTGCTGCCGACCGGACTTTTAACAGCGCTCTAGGAACATTGCGCACAGGAAATTGCTGCTGAGAACCCAATGAAAACGGGCTTAAAATAGAGCACTTCCCGCCACATAGAGTCAGCATGGAGCGCGCTGCCCCTAGGGGGCGCTCCGCACGTGCCGAATGGCAGAGAAGAGGGAATAACCTTTGGCTATTAGAGACCCTGGGGTCCTGTTGGCAGAGAGGAGCTCTGGCTGCCGCACCTTACCCGCCGCTGCTGGAGATGGGGATTTCCTTCACTTCTTATCCAAAGCCGTTGTAGGGTGGTGGGGTCTGGCTTTTAAACGGCTGCTGTACCCCACCCCAGAGGCAGCTGCATGTCAGTGATGAATGGAATGATCTATAAACAGCTGCTGTGTCTCACCCCAGAGGTGGCCGCATCTCAGCGCTGGGCGAGGGATCCCTGTGCAAACAGCTGCCAGGCCCAGCCCCAGAGGTGGCTGCCTTTTGGAGCCCGGTTTGTGAAACACCTCAGGATCGCTCTCCAGAAGCAGAGATGGCTGCTGCGGCTGTTATTGATTCTGCCCGTGCAGAACAGCCCTGTGCCCTGCTGGCTTTCAGCTTCCTTTCTAGCCCCTCGTTCACACGTAAAGCCAAACGCAGCCCCTTTGGTTCTGAATCACTCTGCACGGGAAGCGCGTGAGGGCTATAAATACTCCAGCCATATGCCTCGCCTGCTGGTAGAGTGCCCCCTCCCAGCATCCATGCTACACTACGCAGCCCTTCCGGCTCAGGTCTGCGGCTTGTGCTGCGTCCGCACTGCAGAGCGAGAGGGCTTGGACCCACCCCCCAGCAGGGTCCTACGACCTGGATCCTGAGTGCACAGACTGATTTGTGTGCGGACGAAGGGGGGCTTGGCACACCTGCATCAAATCCCAGCCTTTGTGTGCGATGTAGACGCCGCCAGGGGGGCTACAAGGCACATGCTGGCTTCGAGTCGGTGAGCAGAAGACGAAAGAGCGACACGCACAGACTGAAGGCTGGAGAACGCACCCAGCACGGAGGGACTCCGGCGCATCCCGTAGAGAGAAGGCACAGCTGGGCCTCAATCGATGCCTCCATGGGGTGAATGCTCCTGCCAGGACGGGGCTCTCGGATGCCAGACAGGGCAGGATAAGCGCCCATGGCTGGAAGCTAGAACCATTACAGCCCAGGGCCCAGGAGTCCTCTGTCACTGAGCCACTGTAGGGCCTGGGGCAAGTCACTTGCCCACTCCATGCCTCAGTTTCCCCTCCCAACCTTTGTCTGCTTAGCCTGTGAGCCCTTTGGCACCCAGCACAATGGAGGTTAGAGGTGCTACTGCAATAATAATCATTCCCCAAGAGGTCAGACAAGATGATCATAATGCACCAGCCCGGCTTTTAACCTTACGGACTCCTTCTGCCACGCAGAGCCGCTGCCCAGTTGAGGCAGGATAGAGGGTCCATGTTGTCCACCCGCAGGGCTCCGGGCGACTCGGCATGGGATCCTTCCCAGCATCCCTGGCCGCAGAGAAGCTGTTTGTTGAACAAACACAGACAGGGAGGGATAAATAAAAACACAACATCCCTTCGGCTTTGCGCAAACCCGGCCTTGGGCCCCAGATGGCATCGATCCCCTGACGTACAGGACCGGCCTCGGGCCCCTGGACGCTGCCCCCCCCCGCGATGGGCAGGGCTGAGGCCTGGCTGGGCCAGGAGCTTTCCAGCCAGGCCATGGAGCGATAGGGTCACCAGGGGCCCGCTCCAGGTGCCTTTGCAAGGGGCAGGTGCCCGCTTGGCCGACGCAGCAGGGATTGAACTGGGGACTTCCAGAGCTGCAAGGCTGAGCAAATGCTGCACAGCTAGGGCTGTGATGGACTCGGGGAGCCGTGCCGCGCGCTGCGTGGGCATAAGGAACAGTCTGTTCCAGGGGCCGCTGCGGGGCCAGATCCCCCCAGTCAGGGAGGAGTTGGAGCTCTCTGGGCACAATCGGCCTCAACCCGGTGCCCCTGGGAGGTGGGTCAAGCCAGGAGACGGGCGAGTCCTCGAAGGGGACGCGGGGCCCTGGCCAGTGCAGGGCTGTACCCGGAGGAGCGGGATTGCAACTCCGAGCGAAGCCGGGGGTTGCCAGCCGGAAGCCTGGGCCAGCCAGGCCCTCTGAGATGGGAGCCGGGCTGCTGCTTTGCTCTTCTCTTGGCAGCTTCCCCCGACGCAGGCCTCTGCTTAGGGTGGGCGTGCAGAAGGCTGCTGACTTGGTCTGGACTCCCTTTAACTTCCCCCCTGCCAGAGGGCAGGTGCCCAGTGGCACAGCGTAGCCGCAGGCCTGGACCGTGGCCTCCAACACAGGAGCAGGGCTCCCATTCTCGCCTCGGTGCCGCCGGCTACAGGCCCAGTGCCGCTCCCAGGACCTTTGCATCGGGGCGTCTGCGGGGGGGGAGGGGGGCCTCAAAGCTATAGCTTCCTCCCTGCACAGGGACCGGCTTGTGCCTTGCTCATTCAGGGGCTGGTGTGGCCCCAGCACTGGCCAACTTCGCCCTAAAGTGTGGCCCCTGGTTGGGGTGCAGGTCCAGTCACGCCCCCTCCTGCCCTTGCCCCCAGCACTTCCTGCTGTGGAGGCAGGGCAGGGCCTTCTGCGTGGGGGTTTTCCTGGGGGCACGGGGGACACCTCCTCCCCTAGCACCTTTGCACCAGGTTAGCTGCTGTATGGTGTCCTCAGGGCAGGGGCCCCTTGCGCCCAGGTGTAAGTGACAGCCAAGCTGTGAGGACGGACGCCCGTAAGATTACATAATGGGTCCCGGGTGTTGGACTGGCCAGAATAACCTTTGCCTCCCTCCCCCTGCCACACACAGACACATCCCCCCCTTATCTAGTCAGCCTGCCCCTGGTCCAGTGAGATAAGCGGGGAAACATTGTGGAATCTGGCTTCGATTCGCTGCCATGGGCCGCGGGCGCAGCTGGCCGCGGCTCTTGTTAGGGAACTGAACTGCGGAACATTGGCCTGGCCTGGGGGCTGGGGGGCTGCAGAGATGGGGGTCTGTGTGAACCGATACTGGTGGCCGGGATGGGTCAGAAGCCATGAGGTCCAACATCCGAAATGAGGTTTCGGCCCGAATGGGGATGAAGAGTTGAAATGTCCATGGAGTGGAAATTCGGGGGGGGATGGAGGTTTGGAACGTTTTGTGACGGTGAACCCAGGAAAGTGGGAAGGAAACACTCCACTTCGAGAGTGCTCCGTCCACAGGGGCACGTCCCCCAGAGACGACTTTTCCCTGAGCCAGCCAGGCCTGCGACATTTCCCACCTCTTTAGACCCCGGGCAGAGACCCCAGCCCGCTTGTGAAGGGCTGGAAGCTGCCTCCGGCCGCAGCTGGGAACTCGGCTTTCTTGGGCTCGCTCAGCCGCACGTGGCCCAAAGGAGCACCCCAGCGGAGAGGCTTGGGACTGAAGGGGTCGTGGGGACGGCCCTCCCCTCTCCCCGTCCAGGGGACACGTGTCTGCACACCAAGTGTTCTGGATCTTCCATTTTTTTACAAAGCTGAGCCTTGCAGCTTCACTGCCCGGGGATGGGGCCCTCGGGCTCTCGCACCTGGGGTTCCCGGCTCTCCAGGGAGCCCAGATGGGCCCAGCCCCGGGGCAGAGACTGCAGCTGGTCAGCTGGAATCCAGCCTTTGGGGGCTCTCTGGTCAGAGCAGAGCTGGGCCGAGAGTCTGCTCTGGGAGCATCACCGGCCCCGCGAGCCAAAGCTCCAGCATTCATCTCCTTCTCGGTGCTGCAGGGAGAGATCTTAACCCCTGTCCTTCCTCACCTCTCAGTCCTTGCTTTCCAGGTGCTGCTTCCGCAACTTCTCTGGCCTTTGATGTAGAGTTGCCAGGCGTCCGGTTTTCGACCATAAAGCCCGGTTGAAAAGGGACCCTGGTGGCTCTGGACAGCGCTGCGGACTGGGCCATGAGAAGTCTGGTTGGCGCGGGGCTGGCAGGCTCCCTAGCTGGCTCCATGCAGCTCCAAGAAGCAGCAACATCTCCCTCTGGCTCCTAGGCACAGGTGCGATCAGTGAGCTCTGCGTGCTGCCCCTGCCCCAGGTGCCGGCTCTGCAGCTCCCATTGGCCGGGAACTGCAGACAATGGGAGCTGTGGGGGCGGTGCCTGCAGGTGCGAGCACTGCACAGAGTCGCCTGGCCTCACCTCCACCTAGGGGCCGCAGGGACATGCCGGCCGCTTCTGGGAGCAGCGTGGAGCCAGGGTAGGCAGGGAGCCTGCCTTAGCCCCACTGTGCCACCAACCGGGAGCTGCCTGAAGTAAGCACCGCCTGGCTGGAGACCACACCCCGAACCGCCTGTCCCAGGTCGGAACCCGTTCCTGCACCCTAACTCCCTCCCAGACCCCACACCCCCACCCGAACCCCATGCCCAGGTCGGACCCCGTCCTGCACCCTAACTTCCTCCCAGATCCCATACCCCAACCCCCTGCCCCAGCTCTGTGCCCCCTCCCAGAGCCCGCACCCTCTCCCACATCCTAACCCGCTGCCCCAGCCCAGAGCCCCCTCCCGCAACCTGAACCCCTCATTTCTGGCCCCACCCAAGAGCCCTCACCCCCTTCCACATTCCAACCCCCTGCCCCAGCATAGTGAAAGTGAGTGAGGGTGGAGGAGAGCGAGCGATGGAGGGAGGGGGGTGGGGCCCCTGAGAAGGGGCGGGGCCTCATGGTAGCCGCGGGGCAAGGGTGTTTTGTGCAATTAGAAAGTTAGCAACCCTACCTTATTGTCCAGGCCACCATGCACATGGGGCCAGTTCTCCTTCAGTCAGCCCAGCCCAGCCAGCCACCTGGACTAGCAGCCCAACCCTTCCCATCCAGGCTGTGAGGAGGAATTAACCCCTTCCTTCCCTAGGGTTGACAATCCAAAGGGAATGGGGAAACTGAGTCATGCATCTCCCCCTTCCCCCCGTAATAATAATAAAGAAATGTCCATGTTCTCCATCCTGGCCTTGCAGGGCTCTCTGGATAAACAGGGATGTTAGCGGGAGCTGCCAGTCTAGCCCCTTTTGCCAGGATGAATTGCTACACTGATAACATCTTATTTACACTGGTGCAAATCTGGAGTGACTCCAGTACAGCCAGGAGTCTGGATTCTCCATTGTATCCAGGAACCTTTGTCCCGCTCCAGCACTCTAAAGGGGCCCTAACACAGGGGAAATGGCCCCTAGGAATTGCCCCTGCATGGGAGCCTCCCTGACCAGTGTGGAGCTTGCGTAAGATCCCGGCACCAACCTTGTCCCTGGTGTATGGGGTGGATCAGGGGCATGGCTGCAATGCACTGAATTATGGGTATTCTTTGTTCCGGGGGCGGGGGGGGCAGAGCAGAAATCAGAGCCCTGAGGCTGCTGTAATTTATGCCTAGGGATGAGCAGGGTCTGGACTAGGTGAAGCTGGGAGGTGGCTTATATCCTAGCCCTGTGCCAAGCACAGGAGTAGGGTAATGGAGAAGTCGCGTTGAAACCTGCAGGGGAGAGCAGAACCCAGCCCAGTACTCCCGTGTCAGCCCCGCGGGGCCGCCCTCCAACCCTTCCTCCCTAGCTGCATCTGCTGGCCTGAGGGGGAGCCTGGGGCCTGCGGTCCAGGTGGCAGCGAGGCACTCCGCATGGAGCCCAGCCTTGGGTCACCCCAGGTTTCCCAGCAGGAGGAACGGCCCCATTTCAACACCCGATCTGCCGGTTGTCCTGCCCCCTCCCCTCCAAGCAGGGCAGGCATGGGGCAGCTCATTCCCGGGGCTGGAGGGTCTCCGGCAAGGAGCCCAAGCAGAGAGGGAAACACCCCCTACCCCGGGAGTGGTGCTGGGCCCCAGTCAGGGGAAGGCCCATCCCACTGAGAGCTGGGGGCCGAGGCGAGGAGCCCGGAGCCAAGCCACGCTGAGAGGGCCCCAAGCCGGAAGCTCTGCAGGGGACCAGTCTGGTTGTCCCCACTTGGGGACCGTGTGCGAGTGTCAGACCCAGAGCCGAGCGTCCCTGAACCAGCTGCGTGCTGTCCTCAGGACCCCTGAAACCCCGTCTCGCCAAAAAAAAAAAAAAAAAAAAATCTGATCGACGGAGCATGTTTGCCCAGCTGCGGGAGGACTTTTGCCCCCCGGGTGGCTTGGCACCCCTTGGTGTGCTGTTTGGGTGCGTGGATGCACGCTGAGCAAGCGGCAATTGGCAATAGCTCTGACCATCCCCGCTACGCCCCCTCTCCGCCCCCAGTGGCCCAGCTGCAGAGAGCCAGGATCCACAGTCTCAAGCCCCCGAGCGCTGCCCCTCTGGACGTGTCCCCCAGGAGACTTGCCCCAGAAGCAGACAGCAAGAGCCTGCTGCAGGAGCTAGCAGGTCCCCAGCCACCTGAGGCTTTGGGAGCTCGCAGCAGCCTCTTGAGTAGCCCCTGGAATCAGGGCAGGCCCTGGCGTGTGAGGCCGAGCCTGCCTGGCCCGATGGGGAATGGCTGGCAGGTGGGGGTTGCCACAGTGGGTTAGTGGGCCCCTTGCGGCAGGCCTGCCCCAAGCTCAGCTCCCGGTGCCCGCTGGGCGCTGCGCGGTGGCTCCTGGCACCGGCTGGATTTTGGAACCGGTCGCCAGTTTGCAGGGGACCGCACTAGGCAGAAGGTCTGGCAGCCAGGCTGGTAGCTGAGGGCAGCAAAGCTGCCTTGGGCTGGCCCATGCCACCTGCCCACTGTGCACGTGCGGCCAACGGAACTGGGGGCTTCCTTCAACTCTCGCTCATGGGCATGAGCCCCAGAGAATCCCGCTGAGAATGCCCTAGGCACGTGTGACGAAGCGGGACTGTTCTTAATGTTTCCTCTGAATACTGTGGGGGTGCCTCAGTTTCCCCTATGCATTTCTTAAGTCTCTAGGTGGTGGGATAAGGGGGTGTGATTGTTGCAGATTTGTTGCAGATCTGATTTGTTTGCAGAGCAAAAAACCAGGGTACATAAATGGTGACACTCTATCTCCTGGCAACTGATGGCCTGGGCCCTTCCCCTCTGCAAGGTGAGAGCTGAAGGGTTGGAGAACAAAGGAATCCGGTGACCTCCTGGCCCAGGAAAGGGACAAAGCCCAGAGGAGGAGGGCCTGGAGAGAGTTTCAGTTTTGGGGCTGGCTGGGACATGGAGTGACGTGCAGACGTGGTTGTCTGGCTCACTGCCCCCCAAAATGGACCCGGCTGAGGGGTCCTGTTCTATGCACCTACAAGCTCTGTGTTAAACCATGTTCCTGTCGTCTAATAAACCTTCTGTTTTACTGGCTGGCTGAGAGTCACATCTGCCTGTGGAGTTGGGGGGCAGGATCCTCTGGCTTCCCCAGGACCCTGCCTGGGCGGACTCGCTATGGGAAGCGCACGGAGGGGCAGAGGATGCTGAATGCTCCGAGGTCAGACCCAGGAAGGTGGAAGCTGTGTGAGCTGTGTGTCCTGCAGACAGGCTGCTCAAAGAGAGGAGACTTCCCCAGAGTCCTGCCTGACTTCGTAGGGAGCCGTCCCAGAGCATCGCCTGGGGACGCCGTGACAGCTGGTGTTAGCGGTGGGATGTACTGCACCCCGCGGATGGCGCTTCCTGCAGTAAGTGACTGGAGATCAGTAAAACGAAGGGGGATTGACGAGGACCAGGCGTGCTGAAGGCTCAGAGAGGACCGGTTTTGGGGGGCGGTTAACCCCTGGGAGTGTGTGACCAGCGAGAAGGACTGTGCAGTAATGGGGTGACCTTGAGAAGGGCTGGCACACTAGGGGTTCTCCCTGGAAACCGTGGGGAGCTGAGAGCACACAGGCCTGTGAGTCCACAACAACTTGGGAAGAGTGGAGTGGTGGCCTGTCACTGTCTCCTTAAGAAGGACATTGTAACCCTGTGCAGAAAGAGAGGGTTGAGCATTGGAAAGTTCATCAAAGCACAGTTCATTGTGCAGCTAGAGTGACCGCCCTAAGGAGCAGATTCCTGACCCCAAATGGGGCTATAGCAGGATCTGGGAGCAGCTGGAGTGGGAGCCAGGCACCCCCAAGACTCCTGTCCCCGACCAGACGGGGGTCTTCACAATCGGGCTCCCCATCAGGGGATCCGAGACGGACGGGATTGGAGCTGAGTCCCAGAGAGCGAGAGGACCGTGAGAGCCAGCGAGAGCCCGAGAAAGAGCTGCAGAAGCAGCAGCAGCATGAGTTGGCGGTGGGGGAGCGGAGAGGCCTAGGGGGCCCCTCAGGGGTGAGTGGGGATAGACCCCGGGGGGCCAGTTCCGCAGGGAACCTCGAGACTAAATTGCTGCCCCTGGTTGAGGAGGGGGGGATGTGGATGCCACCTCACTGCCTTTGAGCAGGCTGGCGATTTGAACCAGGGGGACCCTGCGGAAAAGCCCCGGTGTCTAGCTCCCTTGCTGGGTCCCAAGGCCGTAGACTCCATCAGCCAGATGGGTGGGGAGGTGGACAGGCTCCCACTCCTGACCCCAACCTATATGTCTGTGTGGAAGGTGACGGTCAATGGGGAGACATTCCTGGGGTGGCGAGATCCTGGGACAGAGAGAACTGTTGTCAGGCCCTGGGTGGTGCAGCCTCAGATGCTGAGGGGCTGTGTGAGCTGGGTGAGGGTCCCAGGGATGAAGCCCCTCGCCCTGCCTATGGCCCAGATCCCTGTGCAGACCCAGGAGGGGTGGGGCTGGCTGGTCGTTGGGGTTCTCCAGGATACCAGCTGTGAGACCCTGTTGTGGGGTGACTGTGTCTCTTTGGGACAGGATCCAGGCCCTGCTCCTGTAACGGCCGAGGGTTTGAATTTGAATCCAGGGAACCAATCGGTGGAGAGGGAAATGGTCAGTGAAAATGCAGATGACCTGGCTGGCAGGGCGGGGAGCTGCTAGGCTCAGGCTACCTGCCTGCCTGTAACCAGAGCCCTGGACTCTGTGACAGCACGTCCCCACCCCAAGCCCCTACCCCAGGGCTGTGCCAGATCTGTGCCACCTGGGAACACCTTCACGTTGAAGGCATCCTTGGCTAGCCAGGTCAGTTGTCTTGCACCATGGCAGCCCCCCAAAGGGGCGGGGGCAGGACTGGGATCCGCGTGTGGGGATGGGGAGTGACTTGCTAGCTGATGAGGAGGTCACGCACACACAGATACAGCATTTTATTGAGTGCACAGGACAGAGGCTGCTCAGGGCGGGAGGAACAGATATCTTAAAGGGCTGCGGGCGCCTTACGGACAGAGAAGCCGGGCTGCGTCCCTCCCGTCGGGACCAGCTCACCCCTCACCCCAGAGCGCTCTCCTGGTTCCACAGAACTCGGTGCACGCCAGCTGGCATCCCAGGCTGCAGCTCCGATTCAGTGCCAAGTGACGTGGTGTGGCCCTCTGTTCCCTGCCCCACTCAGCCACAGATCAGAGATCCCAAGGCCAGAAGGGCCCCTTGTGACCGTCTCATCTGAGCCCCTGGATAGCATCCCTACCCATCGTTCCTAGAGCAAAGCTTTTGGAAAATCATCCAGTCCCCATTTCAAAATGGCAAATCTGCCACGGCCCTCGGCAAATTGTGCCAGTGGCTTGTTACTCGCCCCATGAAGAATTTACGCCTGCTTGCCTCCTGTCTGAATTTGTCTAGGCAGCACTGAGCTCCTCTCTGACCCTGCCCGGCATTCCCCCCACGGCGGTCTCTGAGGACGGGGGGCTTGGTCCAAATTCCCTACAGGGCGGGTCTTCACATTGCAGAACCCATGGCTGCAAAGGGCCCCTGGCTGGCGTCCGCTCAGAGCTCTCTCCTCTTCCCTGGGGAAGGGTGGAGGGAGGCCGTTGGATGGGGGGTGAGATTGCTGTACCTGTCCTCCGGAGAGACTTGACACGGCACGGTTCACCAGCACAATCAGTCCCGTATGTGAAGGACGTGAATTCCAACAGCAGGACCAGTGGGAACAGGACCTCGGCGGGGGAATCTCTGTCCAGTCCCGGTTCGAGGGAAGACTCGCTCAGTGCAAAGGCAGCTGTGTGTGCGCTGGGCAGAGGGTTAGGTGCAGCCGCAGGCGTCCACGATCATGTCGGGGATGTCGGTCTTGATGACGTTGCTGTCCTGGTTGTAGTAGAGCAGGGAGAGGGGCCGGCGGCTCGTGGGGACGCAGCAGGAGCTGACGGTGGCGTGCGCGTCGTTGGCCTTCATGAGATTCAGGATGGCTGTGTGGAAGGAGGAGGCCAGGCCGGGCATGCTGGCCACGTGAATGGGGCACTGCCCCGTGCAGTAGTTCATGTGGTAGCCCTCCGGCTGGATGATCCAGCCCTCCCAGCCGATCTCCTTGAAGTCAATGAAGAACTGCTTCCTGCAGCATGTCCGGGACTTGCTATTGCACTCGATGGCCCGGCGGCGAATCCGGTGTCGGGGACTGGCCCGGGCCGTGGCCACCATGAACGGCCAGTGAGACTCGCTGTTGCTGAGAAGCAGGGCAGGCTCCAGGCTTCCTTCAAGCTCCAGCTCTGCGGTTAGCCTCTGGCCGCCTTTGCTGAAGAAGCTCTGGACAGCTGCCCTCACCTCCACCGCGGCCCAGCCTCCCCGCTTCACCTCCAGCGGCCTCCTGCCAACCAGCGTCGGGTTTGCATCGCCCGGCTCGGACAACAGCAGCTTCGCCGTGAGCCTGCGCCCGGGGCCGCCGGGGGCTGCCAGGAACACGTACATGTTGGCGTGGAGGATTTGCACGCTTCTGCCGGCATCCTGGGTGAAGTGGAAGTGCAGACGCGTCCTGTTGGGAGCGGAGGGCCCTGCAGACAAAGCAGCAAGGGGGGGGGGGCATTAGGAAATGAAGCCCATGAGGTCTCCACGTTTACGCCGGGCTAGGCTGGCGTTAGAGGGGGGGCAGGAGTGCCCTTTCTATTGAGGATGGGGGGAACTGGACTAGAGGGAACAGGAGACCACTGCATTAATGTGAAACACAGCCCTGGGGCCATGGTGCGGGACTCCACCAACCGTGATATGCCACAGCTGGGGTGACCCTACGTTTTCCTTTGCCTCCAGACTTACCCCAGTGGTGAGCAGCAGAATCTAGGCTAGGCTGGTAATTCTGGTGTCCTGGTCAAATTCCTTTCCTAAATTCCCTTTGCTGGTCAAGCTGGAGAAAGATATGGGGCCAGATCCTCAGCTGGTGCCAAACCTCATTGACTTTAATGAAGCTACACTGACACCAGCTGAGGATCTGACCCATTTTCCACGTCCTGCTGCCTAAATCGCTGTGCTTTGTTACTGTGCTCTTTTATCCCACCCCAGAGGCAGCTGCATTTCAGCAGAGGATGATGTGATCCTTGTGTATGGCTGCTATTCCGAGATCCCCAGGAGACGCCGCCTAGAAATGGAAGATCATTGTTCTCCCGGCATTGCGGATCTAAATACAAAAAGAAAAATCCCTTTCTTTGCCTCTGGATCTAATCCAGAGGTGGGAAAACTATGGCCCGCGGGCCACATCTGGCCCGCGGGACTGTCCTGCCTGGCCCTTGAGCTCCCGGCCGGGGAGGCTCGCCCCCGGCCCCTCCCCTGCAGCCTCAGCTCACTGTGTCGCCAGAGCTCCGGGTGACGGGGCTGCGAGCTCCTGCCGGGCAGCGCGGTGGCGTGGCTGGCTCTGGCTGGGCGGGGCGGCTGCCAGTCCTGCTGCTCTGAGCAGCCTGGTAAGGGGGTGGGGGGGTTGGATAAGGGGCAGGGAGTCCTGGGGGGCAGTCAGGGGACAGGGAGCAGGGGGCGGTTGGATGGGGCAGAGGTTCTGGGCGGGGGCGGTCAGGGGACGGGGAACAGGGGGGGTTGGATAGGTGTGGGAGTCCGGGGGGGGGGGGCTGTCAGGGGGCAGGGATGTGGATAGGGGGTGGGGCTGTCAGGGGGCAGGAAGCGGGGGGGTTGGATAGGAGGTGGGGCCCGGGGAGGGTGGTTCGGGGCGGGGGGTCCCGGGAGGGGGCGGTCAGGGGACAAGAAGCAGGGGGGATTGGATGGGTGGGGAGTTCTGAGGGGGTCAGTCAGGGGGTGGGAAGTGGGAGGGGGCAGATAGGGGGTGGGGGCCAGGCTGTTTGGGGAGGCACAGCCTTCCCTACCTGGCCCTCCATACAGTTTTGGAACCCCGATGGGGCCCTGAGGCCAAAAAGTTTGCCCCCCCCCCCGGGCCGCTCTAGAGGATGGATTGAGGGGCTGGGCCATGGTGCATGTTCATTGCCTCCCTGCAGCCACATCTTTGTGCTAGGAGATTTTCTGGCCTGGCCTGGATCAGGCTACAACGGATTGCGGAGGAGCACCGTTCTGGGCCGTTTTCCTAACGCAGCGTGTCATTCCTTTGGCCAGCGGGCTTGCCTATCCCACACAGGCACGGGGCGTCCAGACCTGCCTCTGTGGGTGCACAGACACAATACCGCCGAGGCTCCCTGGCCAACAGCTCCTTCCACAGGCAAAGTGACATCCATGGAAAAATAGACACAAGGGCCGGGCCCGGCAGCCGTCTTGCTGGCTGCACTTCAGACACCTCTGTGCCCAGCCAAAACCATTACCAAGAGACTTCTGCGCCGGCCGTGGGCGGCCCGCTGGTGAGCTAAGCCGGCAGGTGCGAGTGAGTCTGTGGGTTGGAGCCTGCCAAGGAAAGCCCAGGGCTTTGGTGGTCTTCTCAGTCTGGGCCAAGCGAGCACTTGGCAGAGGGCTAGGGGGCACGGTGCTGGCTTTCACCGGACACACAGTCTTCATCTATAGGTGCTAAAGAGCTGATGGTGTTTTGAGTATATAATGGAAGGAGGCCGGGGGTGTCAGCCCCCGGGGCGCTGGCTAAATTCCCCATTGGAAAGTCGCTTGTTATTCCAAGCGCCTGGTATTTCAGCTGGATACATTGATCTTCACCTCCTCCACCTAAGAACCCTGTGGGTTAGTGCTGCTGAGGGAGAGTCTGGGCTGTGTTCCACCCCAAAAGTGGCTGAATTTCCATGGAAGGAGAAATTAATCCTGTTTTATACTGGGATATTGAAGGATAGGATCCCATAGCACTTTACAAGCTACTCAGCAATGCCCTCTGAAAATGGAGCTGCATCTGGGGTGGAACACGGCAGCTGTTGGACAGCGGCACTCCCCAGCCATCTAGCGCCCCCTGTGCTCTCTCCACAGAGTTACATTAGATCCTCTCCCGTCTAGCTTTGAGCTACCGGGTCAGAGGGATTTTCAAGTAGTTAATTTGTGACCCATTCCACCCCTCGATCCTTTTGAGCAGTACAATTGCCTCGCCAGTTCCCCGTGTAGTTGTGCGTTTGATTTTTCCTTCCTTAGTGAAGTACTTTGCCCTCTGGCCTTATCATAGAATCATAGAATGTGAGGGTTGGAAGGGACCTCGGGAGGTCATCTAGTCCAACCCCCTGCTCAAAGCAGGACCAATCCCCAATTTTTGCCCCAGATCCCTAAATGGCCCCCTCAAGGATTGAACTCACAACCCTGGGTTTAGCAGGCCAATGCTCAAACCACTGAGCTATCCCTCCCCCCTCAAATTGCATCTTGTTGATTTCAGATCAATCCTCTGATTTGTCAAGGTCATTTTGAATTCGAAACCCGAACGCCAAAGCTTGCAACCCCTCCCACAGTGATGTCATCCGCAAGTTGTAGGAGCATTCCCTCCGCTCCGTTACCGAAGTCACTGATGAAAATATTGACTAGCGCCAGACCAAGGGCTGAGCCCTGCAGGACCCTGCTAGATACTCTCCCCCAGTTTGACAGTGAACTACTATTATGTGTTTGTGGATGTAAGTGCTCGGGGGACTGATTTTTGTTCCTGCGCCCTTTTGGGGTTGCAATGGGGTAAAATGCCCTCATGCAGAGGCCCTTCTTGGCGGATGTCTCTGTCCCTCGCTATGCCCCTGCCGCACCCCTTGAGACACCCCGGGAGACCTTACAGACCTGGCTCAGCAAAGCTGAGAATCTCATACTCTTGCACATCAGTCTTGGGGCTCCGGTTTGGCATCTCCAACGTGATGCTCGGGTTCGTGCACCTGACACGTAGCCTCGCCAGAGCTGTCAGCAGGCCAGCGCTGGAGACCGGCTGGGTCACATTGGGTCGCTCCTTCAAATGCAGCTTGGAAAGAATCCTCTGCTTTGCTAGCTCAATGAGGAACGACTTCTGCACCTCTGGGTCCAGGGCTGCCATCTCGCAGGCAGGGCATCGACCTGCCCCGGGCTCGGCTACTCCGATGAGCATTAAAAGCAGGAGGGCTTGCACGGCGGCCATCTCCTTCTGATCCCCACAGGCAAAGAGCATCGGGAGCCAGCAAGCTGATTTCCTCGAACAGGGCAAGGCCTGGTACCACCACGGCAACGGAGCTGGGTTCCCGTCCGGAAAAGGAGCCCCACAAAGTCAGTGCCGGGAGGGTAAAAGCCACCGTGGAGGCTGCACTTCTGTGAGCTGATTTCACAGCTCCACTCCTGGATTACTGGGAAGCCGGTTCACTGCCTCTGACGCAAATATTGGCTGATCCCAGTGCAGATAAACTGTCCCTCTGATCCCACAAGAACGTTCCCACAGGACACAGATTTTGGAGATGTTAAGGTAGACCTGGGGGAGAGGTGCGTTTGGGGTCCTGCTGGATCTGGCTGGGTTTTGTGACTTAGTAGCCAAGATCAATTTAAAAAAAAAAAAAAAGGCTGAAAGCGTGGCTGATTTGGGACCGAACACAGGAGTCGGTGCGTAACTATTACATTTGTATCGGGATAGCGACTACAGGTGCCAGTCAGGTCAGGGCCCCATTGGGCCGGGCACTGCACAAATGCACATAGCCAGCGTCTGCCCCGAAGAGCTTGCAGTCTGGGTATGGCAAAGAGTAATTGGCAGGCAGCAGCTCCCAGCGTAGGAGAGCGAGGGGCTGTAGCTCGAGGAGAGGTTTCCCACATCTCAGGCTGGGTCTGCTTTGCAGTCTGTTGCTGGCACGACTACCGCGGTCGGGGGCGGGATGGGGTTGTGATCTGCGGCCGACAGAGCTGTGTTGCCAAAAGCCCCTAGTGCAGACGCAGGTGGCTAGACTGACAAGGGTACAAGCCGCATCCACACTAGGAGCGCTCTGCCAGGGCAGCATGCTGGTGTAGATACACTAGTGGAGCACGCCGAGCGCGGGGCCGTATCTACGCATCTCTGGCGCGGGTAGACGCTTCCTGCAACGATGCAGCAGGTCTTTCTGTCGCAGGCACCACCGACCTGGCTACGTCTACGCTGGGGCTTAGAGTCGCCTGGCTCCGGCACTCAGGGCTGTAAAGCTTTCACCCCCGGAGCGCTGGAGCTGTGTGGTAAACCAGGCCGAGGCCTCGGGCTGCGGCCGCCGGGACCGGCAGGGCAGAGGATTTCAGGTGGATGCCAACAACTACCTTTTGATTGGGGGGTGTGTGTGTGTGTGTGGGTGGGGATCAACCAGTTTTACCCAGCTGGCCTGGGGGCGGGGCAGGGCCTCCTCAGAGCTGGCGTAGTTTTTTCCATTGAAACACACTTCTGATAAAACACATTTTTCGTTTTGGTCAAAAATGCTCTTGGGTTTTTTTGTTGAAAAAATAAAAATGGAAACGGGGGCTGGGGCAGCAGGTGGTGTGGAGCAGGGGGGACTGGAGTAGTGGGGGTCAGGAAGTGGGGGCAAGAGTAGTGGTGGGGAGAGCTGGATGGATTGAACAGTGAGGGGCTGGATCAGTGGGCATGGGGGGCACTGGAGGCGGAACAGTGGGGGGGCTGCAGTGGGGGCTAAGAGCAGGGGGGTGGAACAGCGGGGGCTGAGAGAGCGGGGGGGCTGGAGCGGGGGGGTAGTAGGGTGGGGGGGCTGGAGCGGGGAGCTAAGAGAGCAGTGGATGGTGGAACAGTGGGGGCTGGAGCGCGGGCTGGGGGCTAAGAGAGTGGGGGGTGGAACAGTGGGGGGCTGGAGCGGGGGGACAGTGGGGGGCTGGAGAAGAGAGGTGGGGCAGGGGGTAGTGGGTTGGGGGGCTGCAGTGGGGGGCTAAGAGAGCGGGGGGGGAACAGTGTGGGGCTGGAGGGGGGCAGTGGGGGGCTGGAGAAGAGAGGTGGGGCAGGGGGTAGTGGGTTGGGGGGCTGCAGTGGGGGGCTAAGAGAGCAGGGGGAACAGTGTGGGGCTGGAGGGGGGCAGTGGGGGGCTGGAGAAGAGAGGTGGGGCAGGGGGTAGTGGGTTGGGGGGCTGCAGTGGGGGGCTAAGAGAGCAGGGGGAACAGTGTGGGGCTGGAGGGGGGCAGTGGGGGGCTGGAGAAGAGAGGTGGGGCAGGGGGTAGTGGGTTGGGGGGCTGCAGTGGGGGGCTAAGAGAGCGGGGGGGGAACAGTGGGGGGCTGGAGGGGGGCAGTGGGGGGCTGGAGAAGAGAGGTGGGGCAGGGGGACCCGGGGCGGGGGATAGTGGGCGGGACCGGAACACGTGTCGGGTCTGGCCTTGGGGGTGGGGCCCGGCTCGGGGGCGGAGCCACCCCCGCGCATGGGCACTGCGGGCGCTCAGCGGGACTGGGCCGCTCCCCCGCCCCCTCCCTTTAAGGTGGTGCGGGGCCGGCGGGCTCCGCCCCTCCGGGCCGGCAGGGGCCGCTGTGGGGCGCGTCTCGCGGTTGCCCCTGGCAACGCGGCCCGGGGTAGGCGGGCGGGGCCCCTGGGGCGCGGCGCGTTGACGCGGGGCCGCACGTAGCGGTGACGCAGCGCGCACGCCGGCTGGGGGAGGGGCCAGCAGCTTCTTTCCTTTTTTTTTTCTTTCTTTTTTTTTCTTTTCCTCCTTTTCGGTTTTTTTCCTTCTTTTCTTTTCTCCGCCCGCCCCCGGCCCCCCCCGGCCCGGCCCCCCCCGGCCCCTGGACCCCCCCCCCGCTTCGACCCCCCCCGCCTCGAGGAGGGGCCCGGCCCCGCTCGGCAGAACCCCCCCCCGGCGGCAGCGGAGACCCGAGACGGAGGGGGGGGGACAGACCCCCAGGGTAAGTAAGGCTCTTCCCCTCCCCCATCTTCTGCCCCGCGGGGGGGTCTCTTGGGAGGGGGTTTATTACCCGCCCCCTCAGGGGGTGGGAAGGGGCTAGACCCCCCCTCCCCCAGGTGGGGGGCGGGGCGGGGGCGGGGCTTAGCAGCCCCCTAAGTTTGGCGCTTGGAAGGGAGGTGAGGGGCTTTATCCCCCCCCCCTTTGGAGTTGAGAAGTTTGGACCCAGATGGGGAGGTGGCCAGGAATTGCCCCAGCCCCCTTCCCTGGCTGGGGACGGAGGGCAAAGCCCCCCCACTTCCCCCGCTCGGGGGGGGCCCAGCCTGGGACAAGGGGCAGGTGAGACCACAGGTGCGGGGTCGGAGCCGGACTCGTTCTGCTGCCTTCCAGGCCCTTGGCCCTCCCTGCGGTCCGGCTGCTTCGCCTCTCTGCCCCTCGGCTTGCGGGGAGCCCGGAGGGGCCCCCGGGGGCTGCGCTGTTTCTTGGCTGAGGTTCTTGTCGGGGGGCGAATTGGGGGCGGGGGGTGTCTCTCGTCTGCCAGCTTCCTGAGGGTCCCCCGTTGTTCCGAACGTCCCAGGCGCGGGCCCGGCGGGTGGGTCTCCGGCTTCGCTGGCCACTGGCAACTTCTGCAGGAGCCAGGAGCCAGCAGGAGGCTTGAAAGGCCTCATGTGGTGCCAGCGTGTTGGGGAGCTTGTCACTGGCCACCTGCATATGCCAGTCTGCCGGCGGTATTGTGTGACCAGCGTCCCTGGGAGTCCGAGGTAAAGGGACGTGTCCAGGTGAGATCTGAGAGCTTCTGCAAGGCCCAAAGTTTGTAATAACGCGTGCGTGTGGGGGGGTGTGTGTGGGGGGCCTCTTTCATCTCAAAGAGAGAGATGAAAGATTGTGAAGTGTGATGAGATCTACTGATGAAAAGCGCTCTGTAAGAGATAGGAATTATTGTTATTTATTGTTACTCACAAACTACCTGCATGCAGCACTTACAAAAGGCAGCCAGCAGCCACCTCTGGACTGGAGGGCGGCAGCTGGCGATATGGGGAGAGGAATTCTGGGCCTGGAAATGGGAGCAAACACCTGCTCTTCTGAAAAGCATGACGGGATCTTTTATATCCTTACAGAACAGGGCCTTTGCTTTTAAGAGCTCCTCTGAAAAACACAAATACAGTAAACTTCCTGGGACGTGGTTTGTTTGCCATAAGGCTGAAGAGCAGGAGGGGCCCGTGGGCTACGTTCTATAGTTCATCGTCCTCTGTCTGACCATCTCCGGATGCTTCAGGGAAAGTTGCAAGAAGTCCCTTAATTATGGAATAAGGTGCTCAAAAGGGATGTTTCATCCAAACCACTATCAGTTAGCCATTGTCTTATGCCCTGAGTCAGCTTTTTATCCCTTACAGTATTTGTTTAATATCGTGTTTAATGTAACTTGCTATTTTCACTATCCATATCCAGTCCTCCTTTGAATCCTGCTATGAAGATCTTTTGGCAGTGAGTTTTGCAGGTGGCATATACAAATTTTCATTTGATCAGTCTGAAATTCATTGCCTTTCAATTTCATTGGATATGTCCCAGTGATCTCGTGTTAGGAGAGGGTAGACAGGAGCCCCTGTATCATGAGTTATTTTATGAACCTCTATCACACCCTCTTCTGTCCTGTCATCTCTTGAACAGTCCCCATCTTCTGGGGAAGTCTTCCCAGGCATCTGGTTGTTTTTGAGGCCTCTCTCTGAACTGCTTCCATGCCAATTTTGAGATAGGGTGACCAGAACTGAGCCTGGGGATCTGAGGCCCAAACCACTGAGCCAGTCTCTATGGTTTTATGTGGGTCTCGGCAATCCCCAAGCTTGCAGAAACTTCTTGTAGAAGGCCAGTTGCCCTGGGCTGTCCAAAGAGTGTCCACGCTCCATTTACGGTGAGTGTCATGCTGGCTGCTGGAATGATGGGCCAGGCTCTAGTGATATCATGGGTGGACTATTGCCACAGGATTGCAGTCTCTTCATGATACGGGGTAAATTTGATTTATGCCCCCTCCTTTCCTTTATTTCTCCTGTATTGTACCTTAATGTGGTTTGCCTAGGCGCCTAGCTGCAGCGAGAACACCTTGTGCTGGCATTCCCTCATGGCTTGCAAGCAAAATAGGGCCTGGCCAGTGCGTGGGAGAAGCTGCAGGGGCTTGCAGATAGTAGATTTGGTGATTGTTAGATGTACTTTTCCCTCCGAATTTGGTCCTGAACCAGTGCCTCTGCCTGGTGCTGGGGAGCTGCTGAAGGGGCTATGAAACTAATACCAAAATTTTCAAAAGTGACTAATATTTTTGGCTGTCTGGCTTGAGACAGGCACTTCAAAGGGGCCTGACTGCCATGGAATGGGTGCTCAGGACTTTCCAATAATCAGCACTCTTTACGGTGTTTCAAGTTGGGCTTCCAGAAATTAAGGCCGTAATCATTGTAACTCGCTTCTGAAAAGCTTGGCCACAGCCATTTGTGGCCTTCAAAACTCCTGTGGATGGTATGGCACTCCCCCTACCCCCTGAATATGGGATGTTGAGCTCTGCGTCTTGACCAGATTCCAGTGCAGGTAATTAGACTTGATTCTCGTTCACTTCCTGGCCTAAACGGTCTTGTACCATTGCTGTGGGCTGTTAAATGGGTGCTGTGTTTGGTTCTCAAGATGGCTGCATTTCAGTGGGGAGTGACGTGTGATCCCTTTGTTATACCAGCATGCAAACCACCTATCTGATCTCAAGGCCTTCTGTAGCGTGCTCCCATTTCTGTAGGTGTTTATGCTTAGCTTAGTGTTTGATCTAAGGGCTGGTCTATAGTGAAAACTGACCTTGGCAGACCTCAGTGTCTCAGGGGTGTGAAGAATCCATGTGCCTTACAGACGTAGCTACTGCCCCTTGGGAAGGTGGATTAACTACAGTGACGAGGGAACCCCTCCCATCGCTGTAGTGAGTGTCTACACCAGTGGTTCTCAACCTGTTTACCATTGGGGACCGCATAAGCAGCGCTCTGTGTTATGTGGGCCGCATCCACATATACTACCTGTATGGCCCTGAGCAGGTCACGTGAGCCGCAGCCGTGTGCTGATTGGGTGGCGGGTTGAGAACCACTGGTCTACACGGAAGCTCTATGGCTGTACTGTTTTAAGTGGAGATGTAGCCTCAGTGTATGAAAGGAAGTATGTAAATGTAAATTTGCTGCTTTTCTCATTAATTTAAATGTTAAATGCCTGAGTTCAGAGCATTCCTTTGAGCTGGCTGCTCCCTAACTCCTTCGGGGGGGATTGGAAAAATGCCATCATTTCTAAGGAAGTTGCATGAGAATGGGATCCCCCCAGCACTCTTCGCGTAGCTGTCAGCTCTTTGAGGCTGTATCTGGGCTGGTTTGTAGCATCTTGCAGTCCCATCCTCTCCCCTCATTCTAGTGTTCTTGGACTGCTCGGTGCTGTCTCTTTCTTGCTTCATCTTTCCCCTGTCTGCCTCCCAAGGAAGGGTCCAAGGTCATGACCTCCTTGGCAGGCAGGGTGACTCAACTGCACTTTGTGTGAATCTTTTGGCGGTGGGGGCAGGAGCAGTGTCTTCCACCGTGGGCTGTGCCACAGACCTGGGTTCTTTCCTCCTCCACATGGCTGGTTGCAACTCTTCCTACGAGCTTGCTGGGAAGCAGGAGCAATACAAGACTCATGGCCCTGTGAGTTATCTCGTTCCTCCAAAGGAAGCTTCCATTGTTCTTAAGACCTCTGATCCCCAGGGCTTACTGAGTGGTCTGGTATTGGGGGACAGGGGAATTCTTTGAAGGAGCAGGATCTTTAGGATCTTTCCTTGGGATCCAAGGAGCAACCACCACCGGGGACATATTTCCCTGTAGACTGACTCTGGTGTACCTAGAAGGGGAGCAGCACCTGGGAGACAAGGGGGAGAATTAAATAAAGGCTGCAGAACTAAAGATTTAGTACTCACCCCCAGGTTGCTCCCATGTTTGGGAGAATGTAACTTTTTTCCTGCCTACGCCATTCTTTGGTGAAGATCCCATACGCGACTGATGCACCTGGGAATTCTTCTCTTTTGTCGCTCTGGGGAGCAGTGTTGGTGTGTTTCAGTCCCCAGCCCATCTGCCAGAAATGAAACGGATGAGCACACGTCTGTGTCTGCAAATCAAAACACAGCTGGCCGAGCTACTTTTAGGCCTCCCAGCCTTCATGCTCCTTTAACCGTTCTCCGTGTAAAGAAATTCCACCAGTGGTTGGCCTTGGTTCAATCCTCCTTGTCTCTGACGCCAGCTGAAGTGGTCTTGTTGCACCTGTTGCCTTCACGGCTGGGAATTCAGCCTACATTTTCAGTCTCTCTCTAAAAATTCAGGCCTGCTTTCTCTAATCATTTAGAATAGTTAAGATCCCTCACTGCTTTATTCACTCCCCCCAGATCCATTCTGCTTTTTCTGCCTAAGTTCTGTCAAGTATGAATGACATAACTTCCCTGCCTCTCCTCTTAAATTCATGTTGGCAATCCTTAATTAAGTCATAGCTGTGAGTGTCCCCAGTACCCTCCTTCAGAGCTAAGCTAGCAATTTGGTAGTTTGCAGCCTATTTGCCTAAATCCTTTGTTAAATAGAGATGTTCTCTCAGGGTCTCAGCACTCTGTCTGCGCCTCCTGTATTTTCAAAGAGCTGTTAAATGTATTTGCTGAAGATTTCCCATCTCTTCAACAGCCTCCTTTGGAATGCAAGGGTGGATTCCATCTGGATCTAAAGTCCGGGCAGCTTTCAACTGTTCTCTCTTCCATTAAAAAAAGAGAGTTTAGATGCTGATGAAAGGTGCTAGGTTGACAGCTCTGAGTTACTCTGGCTACTGAACTGGCACAGCCTTGGTGTATTTGAGTAGCAGCTTCACCCACCAACAAACCAGGACTCCAGATTTAGGGGGCCTGTCGGAGCTAAGGGGTCAGTCTCTTGGCCAGTTCAGCCACTGGCTTATCTGAGGCTGCTAGCTGTGATGGTAGATTTCTGTGGTGGGGGCACCTGTCCCTAGGAGCTGCATTGAAATTCTCTAGCTCCTTCCGTGCAGGCCACCACATGGCCATTAGAAAAGAAAACATGCCACTCCTTGGATTTGGTTCCCCAGAGGTGAAAAGGGCTGTATCCCATTTCCTGACTCCTTCCGCTCCCCAGCCAAGACCTGGGGCTGGATTGGAACCAGGTGCCCTAGAGGTGAGTAGCATATGGAGCTTATCCCTATCGGCCGTCTGTCCCCTCATCATCAGATGTTGCTGTTGTATTCGTCAATTCCGTTTGCTGCATGAACACTGAGACAAAATGCCAAGCTATTTAGTAACCTAGGACAATAGTTCAGTAAACTGCTGTCCTCCCATCTGGGGTCTTAGTAAGTATTGTTCACTAAGATCTCTGAGGTCTGAAGGTTGGAATGAATGGCTGGAATCCTGCGTCCACCCCAGCCTATCCCGCAGCGTTCCTGTGTTATCCCAGTGGAATATCCAGTCCCATTTCCCCCTTATCGATTGATCACCTGGCTGATTATCAGATGCACGGTGTGCTCACTGGCTGAGTCTTCGAGGATGTCTCTGTCCTTCGTCCCCGGGAGACATTCTTGACTCTTGCCTGGTGGGCAAAGATGGACGTGATTAAAGATACACCAGCCCAGTTCTGCCATCTCACTCTTGGGCCCTGCCCAGGTACTGGCAATCCTTGCAGGGGAATGAGGCAGCGAAGAAACCAGTTCAGGACCAGAAAGGTCAACAATATTTTTTTTTTTAAAAATTCTGATAATCAGATAAAATTGGGTCAGTCTACCTGCATTTACTCAGGAGGCCCTCCCCTGTTATGAATGATTTATTTGTTCGGTAGTAACATCCAGGAGCTCCGTTTGCATGGCGGTGGAGGGGTGTCACGCTCTTCCAAGCTCCCCCTCCGGGGAGGTGCCGCTCACAGCAGATTGTGCAGAGCATGCAGCTCTCGGCTGGGCTCCTCGGTGGGCTGGAGTGTGTCTGTCGGGTTGCTGTGTTCCTTGTGCGTGGCTCCTTCTTGAGTGTGGAAGAGAAATAAGTGGTGGATGCAAATGGAGTAGCTGAGGAGTCTCCCTTGTCTTGCTTACATGAGGAATGAAAGAGCTCCCTGTGTTGGCAATGAAATGGTCTTCACTGGGCATCTTGAGTTTATCCCTCACTGTGCTGAATGGGGGGCCCTTCCTACCTCGCCAAGCTGTCACCCAGGCTCTCTGCAGACCTCTCTGGTGCAGCGTTTCTGGATTGGTTACACTTGGCTCTTATTTTTGACCTGTCCTTTGCTGCCATTCCAGCAGAGATGCATGTGCATTTGTACCAGTTTAGCTGGAGGTGTGATGTTGCACCCGATTTAGTTAAACCAGCGCTGTCTGCGGCCGACATTGACTTAAACCTGTCTCACTTCACCTTAAGAGATGGGAGCTAACCCTGTGTAAAGGGAGACATCTACACAGCAGTTAAACACCAGCAGCTGGCCTGGGTCAGCTGTCTTCGGCTCAGGCTGTGGGGCTGTAATATTGCCATGTAGACATTCAGGCTCAGGTGGGGGTCCCAGAGTTTGGGCTCCAGCCCAGGCCTGAATGTCTATACAGCAATTTTTAGCCCTGCAGCCCGAGCGCTGCGAGCCCAACTCAGCTGGCCCAGGCCAGCTGCAGCTGTGCAGTGGGTGTTTATTCCAGTGTAGATGTACCCAGGGGGGCTTGTCCCTTTAAGGGCCAGGAGGCCTGGGGCTAGCCAGCTCTGTTCAGTCCGCCCACTTATGCTGTCAGTAACTGCATCTTAGCTAGAGGGGGCGGAACAGACTGGGGCTGGGTGACAGCCTGAAACACCTGGGCCTCACGAAAGGCCTGAGAAGAATCAGAGAAGATCAGGGTTGGAAGGGACCTCAGGAGGTATCGAGTCCAGCTCCCTGCTCAAAGCAGGACCAACCCCAACTAAATCATCCCAGCCAGGGCTTTGTCAAGGCCGACCTTAAAAACCTCTAAGGAAGGAGATTCCACCACCTCCCTAGGGAACCCATTCCAGTGCTTCACCCCCCTCCTAGTGAAAGTGTTTCCTAATATCCAACTGTAAACCTCCCCCACTGCAACTTGAGACCATTGCTGCTTGGTCTGTCAAGACTGTTGCAGGAGTAGCTCCAGGAAGCAAGCGTGGCTCCTGTGGAAGGGTCTGGAGAGGGGCTGAGACAGGGAAGGAGCCTGGGAAGTCAAGGCTCTATCCCCGAGCCAGAGAGCGAGATTGAAAGGCAGCCCGGAAGGTGATGGGTGGGCTGGCTGGAGAGGAGCCCAAGTATGACAGAACCATCTTTTTTGTGTGAACTTTTATTTGGACTTTTGTTACCCTGTAAGGCGTCCGAACTTGACGTAACTTAGGCAGAGGGCGAAGTCCTGGACAGAGACAGGACATCGCAGGGTCAGAGGGGCGATCTCCAGGGGGTGCTGAGGCGAAGAGTGGAACACTAGGTTTAAGCGGATGCAGTGCCAATCCTGGTTTAGCTAACAGGGGTGTGATCCCACCCCTTTAGTTCAGCTGGTGCGGGTTTGCAGGTCTTGCTCTTTTACTGGAGAAGAGGGGGGTGTTGTATGTTGTGTAAATAAAGCAAGTGACACTGAGGATGTACCTAAACCTGGCATGGCCGATTTCTCCTCCTTGGGCAGCCGACGCGCAAGGCTCTGGAATTCTGCTGCCGGTCGTCAGCATGGCGGGTTCGGGGAGGGCTGGGCTGGGCTGGGCTGTCTGAAGAAGGAACAACAGTATTGCTTAAAATTCAGTATAAATTAAACAAATGTCTGTTGTTGGTGGCACTCCAATCGAGCTACCATGAGTTGGCCGATGTTCTCAAGGCTCCCCACCCAACATTGCAGTGACTAAAGAGGGATGTGTCCTGCCCCTAGGCAGTGGGGCATCTGGGGAAGGGAGGTTGAGTGCTGGAGGCCCTGGGGGGTTGCAGAGTGAGCCCACCCCATGCTCTCCCTACAATGATGGCTGTGTTGGATCTTAAGGCTCCTGTCCTGTGGGGCTGGCTGGGCTCTACTCCCCACTCTGCAGGCTGCAGCCTGGCACACAGGGTCACAGTGCCACTCAGGTTTGGCCCATCTCCCCAGTGCAGGGTGAGGGTGGCCAGGCCAAATGTGACTGAGT
The DNA here is from genome assembly GCF_965140285.1 of Lepidochelys kempii. Classification (NCBI taxonomy): domain Eukaryota; kingdom Metazoa; phylum Chordata; order Testudines; family Cheloniidae; genus Lepidochelys; species Lepidochelys kempii. The sequence continues at coordinate 3,694,583 of NC_136399.1, read as the reverse complement.
GATACTGTGATCCTGTGTGCAAGGTGGCAACACCACTTACTCAGATTTGATCTGGCTGCCCCCCTGTCAAGGGGGGCTGGGCCAAACCTGAGCAGTACTGTGAGCCTGGGGCGCTGGTGAGCAGATTACAGCAGTGGGAACAGGGAGCCCAGCCCAGCCAGCCCCGGGCAACAGGAGCGACTTCAGCTGAGATAGGGGGTTTGGGGATCATAGCGGGACAGTCCTGTGAGATTTGGGACTGTTGACAGGTACGCCAAGGTGCCGCAGCAGCAGTGTCTTGAGGAGGGATTGGGAGGAGTAGAGGCCAACAGACCTATGGGGTCAGTTCAGGGAGTAAGGGCAATGCACAAGAGAGTGTGGAGAGGCTTGTGGGAGAAGCAGACAAACCTGGTTGGGGCTGGCCTTGCTGGCAAAGCAGAGGGATGGTGGATCAGAGACCGTCTCTCTCTGTCTTTAGCCTGCACTGACTGTCACGTTCCCCACCGCCTCTGGCTTCTCTCCATGATATCCAAATCCCCTCGTCTGCCTGCACATGCTTTGAGTTCCCCTTATAATAGCGATGCCATTTGTGCTGCTATATTTAAGGTTGTGTCATCACTTCCATTATAAGACCCTCTTTTCAGGGGGAGGTTTATAATTCAACCATTAACAGAAATCTGGCTGTGGAGTTGTAGTCAGCCTGGGAGCGTACGTTCAGCTCTGAAGTTTGTTTTTATATTATTTTACAAGTGTGATGGGTGAAATCCTGGCCACTCTGATGGCAGCTTTGCCATTGTCTTCAGTAGAGTCAGCATTTCACCTAGCGCCTTTTAAAATTCTGTTCCCTTTTCTAATATTTATGGCTCTCTTAATACGATGGGCCAGGGACTCGCAGGTCAAGGGAAGAGTCATTTGAGAATTACAGACCAAAGTCATTTGGGCACCATCTATTTTCACCTAGTGGCAGGGGAAGAATCTAGGACACTTTCATGCAACAATTTTGGGGGTCAGTTTGACTTAGGTAGAGAATTTGGGGGATAGTGTGGGCATAGATACTGTGTGTGCGATTACACATGTACGCTATATGTGTGCTTGCTTGTGTGTGTGCGTGCGTGCAGTATTTAATGACCTAATTCTCATTATTTAATCATGAACTTTGAATAGCTCAATATGCATTTTAAGAAACTGTAATTTTTTTTTTTTTTTGAACATCAGAATTCCTTTTTTTTTGGCTTCCTTCTCTTTGCTCGTTCTTACACCTACTCTGGGCATGTCTATGCATGAAAGATGCATACATTTTAACGTGATTTTATACCTGTTTAGTTAAACTAATGCAAAGGGCTGGACATTCATTTTACTTTAAGCCAGGCTTATTGCTGTTTAGCTTAAGTCAGTTAGGAAGGGGGCTTCAGATAAACTGAAATAAGGGATTTTGCCACCAGTTTAACTAAGGGCTTGTTAACATGAGATAATTGCTCTGATTTAATGTATGTTGTTTTTTAAACCAGTGTAGTTAATCTGGTGCAGAAGGCTGTGTGGATGTTCCCAATTAGTGTAAGAGTGTCTTATTTGGCTTAGTTAAACCTGTTCCTAATTGGTCAAGGCTCTGTCTTCACTGTAAAAAAAACTCACGTTTTTACATTGAGATTGCTAACTTGCTGTAAAATCCCACTGAAGGCAAGGCACGGGTAGTTTTTACCTTGATGTAGCTAGTTAAGGTCAATGTAAAACATGCCTGTTTTGTTCCAGTGAAGACCTTGACAAAAACGAAACTGAAATAAGCCACTCATACTGAAATCAGTGTCCACACAGCCTCTTCTGCTGGTTAAATTCAAACCGTAAGTTCAACCCATGCAACATCTTCATGTAAACCGGACTTCTGTCTCTTTCTCCCTTTCACTACTCACAGTTTCTGTACTGATGTAGCTATATTGGTAGAAAAACTCTATAAACAAGCCTTTCTGTTCTCTGCTCTGCCTTTCTCTCTTTCCCCCAACTCTCCCTCCCCACCTGGTGGTCCCCCCCCACCATTCCCCTTCTCGCTGTATTCTGTTTCCTCTAACAGCAAAGTAAAATGTGATAAGATTATGATCTCCAAACAAGCAGCTTCTGAGTTTGTGGTCCGTGTCAATTTTCATTGCTATCCACAATGCAGAGAGGTCTAACAGAAATTAAACTGGCTGAAGCATCCTGTGCAGGAGGTTTCAGAGGTCAAGATTTCTTGTAAATTTCAATTTGCAAATGGGGAGCCACTGCGACATAAAATTTTAAATGTTACCTGGCACTACTAACAGTGGGCAAGAGGTTCCATAGAACCGTAACTGAGTATTTACTGAATAAGAGGATATGCATTAAAAATGGTGTCTCGGAAGAGTTTCTAGAACTACCTGCCATTTTTTTGAATACCTCCTTCAGTGCGACTGGCTGTGAGAGCCTCTATTTTCATGGTATTTCCCCTCAGGAAGTCCCATCCGGTGATGCAGTTTTAGAGGCAGGAGATGCAGATTGGCATTTGAATGCAGGAACCTTTTCAGTTTTTTTTAATTAGCTAAAAATAATCTCTAATTAATATAAAACAAATATTGCCAGCATCATAAGACTCTGGTCTTTTCCACACATGCAGATGTTGAGCTGCATTTCCTGCCACTGATGATTAGTATTTATTTGTCCTAGTGCCTAGAGGCCCCTGCAGAGATCGGGGCACTGTTATGCTAGGTACTGGTCAGACATGTGGTGCCAGAGTCCTTGCCCCAAAGATTTTACAGTCTAAACAGAGAGAGGATGAGAGGAGGATTTGTTTCCCTTATGTTACAAAAGGGAAACTGAGGCCAGGAAAGACTAAATGAGTTGCCCGTATTCATACAGGAATTTGTGGCAGAGCCATGATTTGAATCCAGATCCCATGAGTTTCAGTCCAGTGCTGTAACGACACGACAGTGCGATCAGATTGCTGAGACAGGTACCCGCTCGATAATTAATCTTACTTCTGTTGGACACATCCAGGTTGTTTTTAGTGATCTGTAGTTAGATGCAGTGACTAGAATTTCTTTTACAAGATACTGGGGTTACTCCATTAACACCATGCCTGGAGTGTCGCCTGTTGATGTGAAATTTCATCTTCCAGCTTCATCCTTTCTGTCTGATACACCTCCCAGCTTCAGGCACCTGGGACCTGTTCACCTGGTCCAGAAGCACAGAAAAGCTCTTACTGCAAAGTCCCATACGATATGTTTGCGTTCTCGCATTAGCATAAAACTGTGCACTGTTTGTTGAAAGCTTGCTAGAAAACATTTACATTTTGTAGTCTAAAGACAGAGAGCAAGAAGGATTCTTAGGGAGGCAATCTGTAGGCACAACCACTGGGGAGGATGTGGAGAGTGTGTTCCCCCCCCTTTCTACTCTCCTGATGCCATCATCCCTTTGGCCCAGGCACCCCCGTTCTACCTTTCCCTCTCCATCACTTTTTTTTAAGAGGTATCAAGTTGGGCTCTCAAAATAACTAGTCTCTTTTGTAAATCTTGGCCTAGTGCTTTATGTTTTGAGTAGCAGTCTGGGCATGTTTGCTGAGAACAGCCGTGGTAACGGATAACTCCGCTGATTCTGAATGTGGTCGCTCAGTAGGGGAAGTTGCTGTCGTTAGATTTTGGGGCTGTATTCAATATTTTATATTGGTCCAAAAGAAGAGTAGAAAATATTAATGAACACTGTATACAGTAATATGGTCATTTTTACCTGTTTATTATCGAATATGTTAATTGCACCCATCAGTGAAAGGGCAGCTCCTGGAGTTCTATTTTAGTTTAAATCCATTTCTGAAATGGCGCTAATTCACTTGGTGCAGTGTCCCTGTCAAAACCGGGAAGAGTAGAGAATTCTTCGTTCTACTTTTTTTTTTGAATGACCCTGGCTATTGATCCATGTTAGAGTTCCCTAGCTAGGCAGATCATTGGTTTCCGGGGGAGCTAAAATCTTGAGCTAGAAATGATTCTACCAAAGAAGGGTTTATTTTTGTTCTCTGGGGGCTGAAGCTTTAATAAGCATGGGTCTGATCCGGTGCCTGTTGAAATCAAGACAAAGCTCCCCAGTGGCCGCAGGGTCAGACCCTATAACCTGTTCTTCAGAGCCCAAAGCTAATAAAAAGACAGAAGGCATTCAGATTTCTTTGCTTGCTAGCACAGTCCCAGAAGTGGATTTGCAACTTGGCTGGAAGTAAGCTCTGGCAATGCCAGCGGTGTTTAACCTTTGTGGCAGCCCAGGCCTTTTTAAAAATAAAAATTAAGAGGTGCATGGGTGACGTGGAGAGCGGCATTGCAGCGGCTTGGTGTGGAGTGCTGAAGGTTTGCATTGTATTGGGAATGAAATGGGAGCACCAGGCCTCTGATGTGGCGGCATTAAGGTCTGCAGAGGGAGAAGGGACCTTGGATCACACTTTCCACCTGTCGCAAAGAGGTTTAAGCTTGACTGTTTATGCATAATTCATGAAGAATAAAGTAGTTACTTCTGTCTTAAAGCGCTTTCCATTCTGCGTAATGCTAGTTTCTAATCCTAGAAATGCAGGGCTGGAAGAGACCCGGAGAGGTCGTCTACTCCAGTCCCTGCCCTGAGGCGGGACCACGTATACCTAGACCACCCCTGGCAGGTGTTCGTCAAACCTGTTCTGAAAAATCTCCAATAGTAACAGGGCATTCTCCTCTTTCCTCTGCGGATCTCAAAGCTCTTAAGGGCAATGAATCTCCTAGTAGGCCTGTGAGGTAAGGAGGCAGCAACCGTATATCACAGCAGAGAGTCTGAAGCCCCTAGAGAAGAAGGGACTTTGCCAAAGTGCCAAGAGGCAGAGCTGGGAAAAGAACCTGGGAGTCCTGCCTCTCAGTGTCCTGCTCTGACAGTTAGACTTGGTGTTAGGATCTCTTATTTCTGGTGTCCGCATTGACTTAGATAAGCCTGGCATGTCCAGTATGGTTTTAGAGGGCAAGTGCTGTTTCCTGTATAAACTTTGACAAACAAGCGGTGAGCAAAAAAGAGGGGAGCTGTTTTGACAAGACGCTAACTGCTTTAATTTTATACCCTAGATGATTTATTGTGACCCCTTCGCTGGCAGGTGCTATAGGGCCTCCGTACTTTGCGCTTTGCTATACTTTGGACTTTGCCGTGCATTGCACCCTGGCATTAGAGCACACTGCAGGAAGGGGCACCATGTAAGTGCCTGCCGTTATTGTTTGGAGTTGCCAGATTCTGCAGTCTTCATGTTTCCCATCAGTGTTGCTTGCTCTGATGAGGAAGGAAGAGGGAGGGAGTTACTTTAGTTTGGCCCTTGGACACTTCAAAATAAAATACAACCACATCACAAAAGACTTGACGCTGTGGCATCAAACTGGCAGACTCTGAAGTACCGTGGGGTGGTGATTATTGACTGCCTTTCTGGCACCTGACTGCAAGATGCTGATGAACTGCAGAGCCTTTTGGGAGGTATGTCTGTAACCTCTTATTACATGTGTGTTGTAGTGGTGCTTAAGAGCCCTAGTCACAGGCCAGGATCCTGTTGCGCTAGGCGCTGTACAAACACAGAACAAAACGAGGGTCCTTGCCTTAAAGAGCTTCCAGTCAAAGTCGAGATTTTGCTGGGCCCTTTTCAGAGAGTCTGACAGCCTTGTGTTTCAGCAGTGGGTTATTAGAGTGAGCTTTTCCTTTAATAGCTGGAGTCTAATGAAGAGCCAAGCAGTCCCCCTGGATGTGACTTGGAAGAGCCCTTCTTGCCTTTCCTGCTCCGTGCTGTTGCCCTCCTGTGAATTGGGTCTGGTTACCAGTCAGGTGAGAGGAGCAATGATCTCTATGGGTGTTTTCACTTCCGTGCTGAAAGGCCATCTATTTTGGGGTCCGTATGTTGCATGTGATGAAAGTTAAGAGAACTGTTTTGTGTATAACTTTGGTGGACCAAGAGTTCGGAGGGAGTCAGGCAGGTTAACCCAGTGGTAATGACTGGACCAGTTGATTCTTTCTTTGAGAAACCTGCCACGTGACTTCCCAATATATTGCCAGTGTCTATAAGGAACCCAAATAAACGTGATTCTCAGTGTAACTTTACTTTGCCTGATGTGTGAAAACGCTGGCAGAATAGCTGCTGTTACAGTCTCGCTCCATAATTTAACACCAGGATATTAAAATGTCCTGAACGCTGCCGTTTTCCTGACACGCTTTGGCATGCAAGCATTTTTTTCAAAGACTTGGCCATTGTAGGCTCTTGAAGTGAGTATCGTAATTGGGATCATTAGCATCTGTATCAACTGATAATCTAGTGTGTATCCTGATTATTTTTCTCTTTCTGCATGACTGCTTTATGTTGCCAGGCAGCTAATTTCTGAGTGATTTTAAAGGTGCAGATATTAAAATGAATTGCCTGCCTTCCAACTCTTTCCATTACCTTGCTAAATTTAGACTAGCTAGTGCTGCAGCAGAATTGAGATCTCTGGGGATTTTAATAAGAGTCAAGGCAGATAATATCCAGGCTCCTGGAGCAGTGGAGAAGAAAAGTAGCCTCAAATTAGCTTTTTGCATCTGTCATCACAGTTACTTTATTAAGCTCAGGTCCTACGGAAAGTCAGAGCAACATGCATGCTCATTCACAAAGCTGACAATGCAACCCTCATGATAGCTGTGTCTTGGGGACAGATTGGAATAATGATCCAGCCTGACTTCCCTGTCCTAAATCATGTCCTGTCACAATTGCTCAGCATCCTAGGCTCTCTGTCCACTCACCCTCCTTGCTCTGCTTTCAGGTCTCTGGGGGATGATGACTGGCTGCTCAGCAGGTGAGTTTTGCACTTGGCAGCTTGTTTGATTAGACTTTAGAGCTGTTGAGTTTTGCATCCTTGCCGTGTCTTGCTGCTGTCTGCTGCGTGTCTTTAAGCCAAAGTGGTGGTCGGTACAGTTTAGAGAGGGGAACGGGAGCCTGGACACCTGTCTTCTAGTCTTACCTCTGTTAATGATTTGTAGGGTAACTTTGGGCAAGTCACTTCACCTGTCTCTTCAGTTACGCAATCTGTGCTATGGGTGTAATAAAATGTTCCTCTTTCACAAGGGAGTTTGGAGGCTTAATGACAGGTTTCAGAATAGCAGCCGTGTTAGTCTGTATTCGCAAAAAGAAAAGGAGGACTTGTGGCACCTTAGAGACTAACCAATTTATTTGAGCATGAGCTTTCATGAGCTACAGCTCACTTCAAGGCTTAATGTTTGTACAGAAGCTGTGAGATCCTACCGTGAAAGGTGCTATAGAAGTGCTATGTATCTTGTTATTTGAGCTACTTTGCCTGTATCAAACTGAACTAAAATTTAATTTTAAAGGGTAAAGCTTTCAAAAGGGACTTTGGACCAGATTTCCAAGGTATTTAGGGGTCTAAAGATGCAGCTAGGCACTTAGTGGGCGTGTCAGAAACAGCTCCCCCTGAAATCAATGGGGATTTGGGTGCTTGGACAATCCTACTAGGCACTGATCTGCATCTTTGGGCACCTGGGGCCACAGTTATTAGGGTGTTTAAATCCCTTGTGAAAATGGGACGTGGCATTTTGAAAACTTACCCAAAATGGCCCCGTTTTAATTTTAAATCCGGAAGAAAATGTGGTGGCGTTAGAGTGGGTTACAGCTCCAGATCTGTACCAGGCCCTTCCCAACCCCAGCTAACGGCAGGCTGAAAGAGCCCCGGCTCTGAGTGAGACCAGGCAACCAAGCCCAGGGTGAGACTCAGGGCAGCAGGGAAATGAACGGCTAAGAGGAGAAGGAACGGAAAGGATGTGTCCCAGGAGAAGCAGAGGTAGCACCCACGCAGCGTCCTCTTTGACCTCATGACTTGGCTTCTGAGGAGGTGTCTCCCATCGACCCCCTGGCTGTTCCTTTTGAAATGTCTCGTTGGCTGCATTTGTCCCTGGAAACGAAGCAATGGCCAAACCCAGTGTTCAGTTGGAGAAAATAGATCAAGAGCGAACTCGCCGGCGGCATATGTTCCACAGTCTGTACAGCAGTGAATTAGGCCTTGTCTGTTACCTAGCAGCCCCAGCTGCGGGTCAGGACCCTGGGGTGCTAGGTGCTGTACAAACACAGGGTGAAAAGACTATTTCTGCCCCAAAGGGCTCACGGTATTGTGTACACAGGGAATTTTTTTTTAGCAGTTATACAAGGGGAGGGAGGGATAGCTCAGTGGTTTGAGCACTGGCCTGCTAAACCCAGGGTTGTGAGTTCAATCCTTGAGGGGGCCATTTAGGGATTTGGGGCAAAAATTGGGAATTGGTCCTGCTTTGAGCAGGGGGTTGGACTAGATGACCTCCTGAGGTCCCTTCCAACCCTGATATTCTATGATTCTAAGTATAAACACCCCTATGGACATTCTTATACTGGAATAAGTGTGTCCACAAGGGAGGCGTGGGTGGGAGATCATACCTGGATAACAAATCTAACATTCCCATGTAGCCAAAGTCTTCGAAGCTCGTTGTTTTCAGGCAGCTCCTCAAGCGTATTGCTGCTCCGAGAGAGTTCCTGATTTGTGCAGTGTGGCGGGTAGCGCTCCGAACCCTACAGATGCTGAAGCCCCCGGCTGGGGTCTTGATGGGCGAAGCTGGTTTTAAAGCACTAAAACTTGGAGATGGGGAGCCAGCTTGGGTCACAGCAGCCTGTGGTGCAGTGGCTGTTGCGGGGAATGATAATAATACTTTCCTCTTTTCAGGCACCTTTCATTGAAGGATTTAAAAAGGGCTTTTGCAGCATTAATGTACTAATCCTCCTAGCCCCACTGTAAAAGGTGAGCGTTATCCCTGTTTTAGAGGTGGATAATCTGAGATACAGAGAGGGGAAGTGGCTTGCCCAAGGTCACGCAGTGAGGCTGTGGATAGAACCCAGGTGTCCAGCTTCTCCCTGACAGGCTGATGCCCTGCGCTGAGCCGAAGCATTGCCAGCCTGAAGGAGGTGGCTGCTACTAGAAAAGTTACAACCAAAGGTGCCAAAGGGGGCTCTGATTCCAGGAGCCCTGTTTGAGGTGCCTAATTTTTTCAGAATTGCTGAGCACCCAAAGTTCCCGCTGCCATCAATTGGAGTTGGGGGTGCTCAGCACCTCTGAGAGCCAGCCTTGGGGTATCAAAGTTGGGAACCCCAAACTAGAGGCTGTGGTTGGAACTTTGATTTGAGGGAACTTCGTGTTCGGTACGTGTAATGAAAGCTCAGGTATGGGAGCAAACAGTGCAATCTGTAGCAAATTCCTAATTGCAATTTCCTGCTGTGGTTGGGGGGGAATTACATCAATTACGTACAGTCGCCATGAAGTGTTGTGCTGGAAACATGATTAATCTGCCCTGGGTAGGTCGCAGTTTAATAGAGACATGCATAGATTTCATTTTCTGCCATAGAGCAGGGGGTGGAATAGACACTTGCCTTCCACCCAGTGTGGCATTTAAAGGGACAATGGCATGTAGGTTGGATTAGAATTTAGAGTTAAGTGATTATAAAATCTAAGATAAATACAAGTGTCTGCATGAACTTTTAAAGTTCCAAGTGAGAAGTTGTTGCTGTTTGGCTGTAACCGTTCTCTGGCAATTTCAGCCCAAACATTGTCACCCTAGTGAAATGAACTATTAAAAGCCCTGCTTTAAAGTGGCCCGAAAAAAAGCATTTCTGAGGGGATGGGGTGCTATCAGAATCTGGGAGCAGCAGCTTTGGTAATCAGTGCTTAAAGTGTGTTCCTTGGTGACTTCTCTCAATTTTGAATTATGTTTCTCTGCGTGGGTCTGTGGCCCGCTCCTCTCACACACTTTAAGCACTAATTAAAAGAGAGGAATTATTTATTTCTGCAGTGTTGTCATGTGCGCAGTGCTTATCCGACACACACAACGTGATAAAATGGGGCCCTGTCCTCGGCTAGTCCTTAGGCACCATCGTGATAAACACGATGGCTATTAATAATGACTCATCTAGGTTCATTGTCTAAGCCGAGGGAGGTGCAGAAAACAAAACTTGTCCAGTTTCAATGCGCTAAGGTTATGTTGGTAAGGAACCCTTTTTTTAAAAAAAACAAGATTTTCCTCTGAGGGTGATTTTAACAAAAAAAGAAAAAAGTCTAGCTGCCGGTAATCTACAGTGTGTGTAGTCATCAGAACCTCACTGTAGCCTTCTGGCTCGCAGGACTGATGGGTTTTCTGTGTTTATCCCCAGCCTGGGAATCAGGACGTCGAGATGCAATTCCCAGCTCTGCCCTTTAGGAAAGACGCAGACAAATTGGAGAGAGTCCAGAGGAGAGCAACACAAATTGTCAAAGGTTGAGAAAACCTGGCCTATGAGGAAAGGCTAAAATTTTGAGAAAGAAGACTGACGTGATAAGTCCTCACATATGTTAAGGGCTGTTATAAAGAGGACGGGGATCAATTGTTCTCAGTGTCCACTGAAGGTGGGACAAGACATGATGGGCTTCATCTGCAGCAAGGGAGATTTAGGTTAGCCATTAGGAAAAACTTGCTAACTCTAAGGGGAGTTAAGTACTCGAATAGGCTTCCGAGGGAGGTTGTGTGATCCCCATTGTTGGAGGTTTTTAGGAGCAGGTTGGAGAAACACCTGTCAGGACTTGTCTAGGTTTACTTGGTCCAGCCTCAGCAAAGGGGGCTAGACTGGATAAACTCTCGAGGCCCTTCCAGCCGGACATTTCTGTGATTCTATGGGCAAATCACTTCCCCTCTCTTTGCTCGTTTCCTCATCTGCATAAGTGGGAACATGCTACTGACTCATCTTAGGGGGGAGTTGAACTTGTTAATGTTTGTAATGTGCTCAGATGCTGCAGTGAATGGGGTGGAGGAGTCTATAAATTCCTAGATAGAACTTGAGGTTTCCCAATCGTTAGCGCCTGGTTCAGTAACATCAAAAACACAGAGAGAGAGACAGCCCCCCCGAGCAGTGGGAGACAGGCACCTCACCATGCTCCTGAAGAACTTGTCTGTGGGGTTTTGTGGCGGTAGATCTATTGTGACATAAGAAGGTGTAAATGAAAGTAACCCCCTCTGTAACACAGGAGAAGCAGGAGACGACCAGGTGGTCTCTCGGGATAGTGCCTCATTGGCAGGATGGCACCTCCTAGGCCCTGCGTCAGGACACCACTGCAGTATGTCTGGGGCAGAAGTCCCGGTGAGGGACTTGAATGCAGAACCTCCCCCAAATTAGAGCCCTCCCGACTGAGTTATATACTGATGTGTCTCAGGTAGCTCTCCCCTTGAATGTTGGCTAAGGAGGGTTTCTTCCTCTATCTGGAGGAAAGAAACCATGTCAGATGCCTTTCAATGTGATGTTGGGGTTGCTATTTACCATAAAAAGAAAAGGAGTACTTGTGGCACCTTAGAGACTAACAAATTTTTATGTCTATCTGTTTGCATTTGGAAAGGAAGATGATGTCTGTCTGTATCTATATGAGTTTTTTCATGAAGTTGATAGATTTCCACTCCATACCGCTAAATTCAGTGCCTTGCACAATGGCAGGTTTCAGAGTAGCAGCCGTGTTAGTCTGGGTATTCGCAAAAAGGAGATTAAGGTGCCACAAGTACTCCTTTTCTTTTTGCGACTACAGGCTAACACGGCTGCTGCTCTGAAACCCATTTACCATACGTAACTCGGCATTCTCCTTGGAAACCTCCCATCTGTGAACTGACTTATCTAACTGTGCCTGAGAGAGGTGGGGGGAAGGAATCTCTTAAAACAATCCCCTGCGCCTTCTCCTGTTCTTTAAGCCCTAGTGAACCTGATTAAAAGACAACCTGACCTACTTCTGGCTTTTGAGTTTGTAAGCAAAGGTGAGGATTTCTCCTGCTGAACCTTGTTTGCATATTCCTGAGTGTGGGTAGCCACCGCAGAAGGATTGATCAGATTTCCAAGACAGTTACAGTGTCAGAGTGCTGGGATTCCCTTGCATACATCTTGTCAATAGGGCACGTGCTGATGTGTTATTCTGTAGAAAGCCCCATTTCATTATGTATTGGGAGCGCATACTGGGTTTGTGCACTGCAGACTGAGTCACTGCCAACTCCCATTCAATTTCTCTCAGATGATTATTGAGTGTGGCAGATGCAGCCTACTCATTAGACCAGCCCTCTTATATAGTTTGTAATGAAGTTTTAAAATGTTTCTATTGCTTTGACATCGTTTTCTTTGAAAGCCTTATTTCTTTTGAGCTAAGTTTAGACACAGAGCCCCTTTATTATGGGAGATGTCTCCTTGTGACTTGGAAACTTACCTGGTTTGAAAGACTTCATGCTTCTGATCCTGCTTGGAAGTGTGGCTTGTCTTTATTCCCCCCCCACCCCAAAACAAATTGGGTGAGTGCATCAAACCTGGCAACATCCAGAATGATTTGGTATTGCGGGACAAACTCGGTGACCCATGTAAGGCTACGTCTACACAGCAAAAGCTGCACAGAATTGCGTCCACGCTATCGTGGTAAAAATTCACGCCCCTCACTGTTCTAGTTAAACTAGGTAAAAAGATATTTGCAGGCTGCCTTTAAAGTGCTTTGAGGCTCTTGTTTGGAAGTGGCTGTAAGATCCTCCTTCCTATTTGACATGTCATAAAATGAATGATTTAGACATAATGGCTGGGGGGATTGCAATGTAAACTTCGGTCAGAATCTTTAAGGCTTGTCCTGCAGGCAACTAGAGGCATTTCCCCACTTTTGCAGCCCAATGTAATTAGTTGTCTGGGGTTGCAGACAGGTGGATTTGTAAAATAACCCCTCCCCTGAAACCAACGCTGGTTCCTGCCTTATCTGTAGGTCTGTCTAGTGATGGTGCTAAAAGAGGTAGGTGAGCTGGAATGTTATTGGAAGTGATCAAACAGAAACAGGATTTGTATCCATTCCAGGGGCATCTGGTGGTTTATTGTAAGGGTGCTGAGCTGCTTGGATTGCTAGAATGGCTGAGTATTCCCAGGCCTAGTGAATAGGGCTGCCTTGTGCTGCTGAACGAAGCCGTCTTATTTAAACGGTAAAGCAAGTGAGGGGAACTAAACATTCTTAGTTTAGTTCAGGTTTCCTGGCTTTGCAGCCATCTCCTCTTCAGGGCAGGGGTATTGGCTTCCTCCTGGGCTTGTCTGCAAAATGCCTAGCCCATCGGCAGTGCTAGAGACATAATCCATATTTCATTACTTTATATATAGCATGTCTCCAGGGCTCCGAGCAAGCCAAGCGTCTCCCCCTGGCACAGCTCTGCCTGTGAAATCTATCATTGTTCCCGCTTAACATTTTTCTTTTTTTAATGACTTGCCAAAAAAAGCCCCAACTTTTTAATGTAAAATAGGAGGCTATTTTAAAATTACAGTAGCACAAAAAAAGGACCCGTCCCCCAAACCACAAAACTTGAACTCCTCTCCCCACAATGTGGGCCACTGGTGATTTTTGTTGTATTTAAATTGTCAGTTGTCCCTCTCAGTGCAATCTAAGGTTAAGCTCAGTTAGGTCAGGCCATCCTGTAGTGCCTTCCAAGATGCTTTGGCAATGCAGGAGCGGTGGGAGTTCTACCTGTACGGCTGCCGTTGTCTCCTGCTTTTGGGTACAGAAGAGTAGTCTCTCCATTCTCATACAGTGGGTCCCTGCTTCTTCCTGCATTGTTGAAAAGAGGGGTGGTCCCAGTATCAAGGTTTCTAGACTCACAGCTAAACGTTAAACAATTGCCTTCAGATGAAATATACACAGCTGTATTGTGTCGCATGCTGCAGGATATTCATGCCTAAGAGATAGGTCTCAATCTGTGGCTTGAACTGCTGGAAGGACTAGGTGGAGCAGATGCAGTGTGTCTCAGGAGTGTCTAGATTTGCCAGTTTGATACTTAAAAGCAGACTTGAGTCAGTGTACAATAATACACAAGAAAACAGTGAAAAATCCAAGGGCTCCCAAATGGGAGGGTGCAAAAGACAAAACCCTAAGAGCAAAAATGTTTTTTTAAAAACTAAATCAGAAGCCGGAAGCCTGCCAAACAATCAGTGGGATGATCAAGGTGCTAAAGGAGCACTCAAGGAAGACAAGGCTGTTGCGGAGAAGCTAAATTAATTCATTTGATCAGTCTTCACTGCAGAGGATGTGAGGGAGATTCCCACACCTGAGTCATTCCTTTTAGGTGACAAATCTGAGGAACTGTCCCAGATTGAGGTGTCAGTAGAGGAGGTTTTGGAACAAATTGAGAAATTAAACATTATTAAGTCACCAGGACCAGATGATATTCACTCAAGAATTCTTCAGGAACTCAAATATGAAATTGCAGAGCTACTCACTGTGCTATATGACTTTTTGTTTAAATGAGCCTGTATCAGCTGACTGTAGGATAGTTAAAGTAATGCTGATTTTTTTAAAAAGGCTCCAAAGGTGATTGTGGCAATTACAGGCAGATAAGACTATCTTCAGTACCAGGCAAATTGGTTGAAACTACAGTAAAGAACAGAATTATCTGACACGCAGATGAACGTGATATGTTGAGGAAAAGCCAATATGGCTTTTGTAAAGGGAACTCATGCCTCACCAACCTATTAGAATTCTTTGAGGGTGTCAAAGAACATGTGGAAAAGAGGGATTCAATCGATATAGAGTACTTGGACTTTCAGAAAGCCTTTGAGAAGGTCCCTCCCTGGAGGCTCTTAAGCAAAGTAAGGAATCATGGATAAGAGGGAAGGTCCTCACATGGATCAGTAACTGGTTAAAAGACAGGAAACAAAGAGTAAGAATAAATGGTCAGTTTTCACACTGGAGAGAGGTAAGATCCTCCAAGGATCTGTACTGGGACACGTGCTGTTCAACATATTTACAAATGATCTGGGAAAAGGTGTAAACAGTGAGGTGGCAAAGTTGCAGACAATACACAGTTACTCAAGGTAATTAAGTCCAAAGCTGGCTGCAAAAAGTTACAAAGGGATTTCTCAAAACTGGGTGACTGGGCAAAAAACAGCAGATTCAATTCAGTGTTGATATATGCAAAGTAATGGACATTTGGAAAATATTATCCCAACTACACATACAAAATGATGGGGTCTGAATTAGTTGTTACCACTCAGGAAAGAGATCTTGGAGTAATTGTGGATCGTTCTCTGAAAACAGGCTCAGTGTGTAGTGGGCAGTCTAAAAAGCTAACAATGTTAGGAACCATTAGGAAAGGGATAGATAATAAGACAGAAAATATTATAATGCTACTATATAAATCCATGGTATGCCTTTATCTTGAATACTGTGTGCTTTTCTGGTCGCCTCATCTCAAATAAGATCTATTAGAATTGGAAAAAGTACAGAGAAGGGCAAAAAACTAATTAGGGGTATATAACAACTTTCATATGAGAAGAGATTAAATAGACATGGATTTCAGAGTAGCAGCCGTGTTAGTCTGTATTTGCAAAAAGAAAAGGAGGACTTGTGGCACCTTTAGAGACTAACAGATTTATTTGAGCATAAACGTGGATTTAGACATGGATTGTTCAACTTGGAAAAGAGACGACTAAGGGGGGATACGACTGAGGTCTATAAAATCAGGAATGGTTTGGAGAAAGTGAATAAGGAAGTGTTATTTACTCCTTCACATGACACAAGAACCAGGGATCAGCCAATGAAATTAACAGGCGGCAGGTTTAAAACAAACAAAAGCAAGTACTTCTTCCCAGAACGCACAGTCAACTTGTGGAACTTGTTGCCAGGTGACGACATGAAGGCCAAAAGTAGAGCTGGGTTCAATAAAGAATATAAGTTCATGGAGAACAGGTCCATCAATGGCTATTAGCCAGGATGGTCAGGCATGCAAGCCCATGCTCTGGGTGTCCCTAAACCTCTGGCTGCCAGAAGCTGGGAATAAGTGACAGGGGAGGAATCACTTGATAATTGCCCTGTTCTTTTCATTCTCTCTGGGGCACCTGGCACTGGCCACTGTCGGAAGACCGGATACTGGGCTAGATGGATCATTGGTCTGACTCAGTATGGCCATTCTTACGATTTCTCTCTTAATTGTAGTCTCCAACAGTCTCATGTTCTTTGCAAAGGAGACTCAAGGTGGTTTCCCTCATAGTATTCTCAGCTGTAAGCTGGCTGTCTGGCAACATTATAATGCTCAAACTCTTTACCAGGGCCACGACCCATTTCTCCTACCACCTCTGTCACCGGTGACCCTTGATCTTTACGTTTGACAGAAGGCTGCCCCGTTGTGGCCTTGATGTAGTGAATCTGGATGGAAAATGGGAGAGGGACGGGAGAAGCGAAAGCTCAAACCAAAAAGTACCATCAGCCTCTTCTTGGCCTCGATTAAAGCCTGGCTATTTCTAGAAGTTTGCAAATCAATTTGAAACAGGCTCAGCTAGAGAAACGGGTCAGTTACAGTGGTGGGAAACTCTTGCTCTTGCTGCTTCCCCATGGATAATGTGCCCTCGCTCTGCTTCTGTCCCTTAATGATGCCACTCCAGCCTCTGGCTAAATGAACCCAGCTTTTTTTTTTCCACCTCCTCTGACTCATCTGAGCGTAGGATTTTCCTGAAGAGATGGGTGCATGAATAGAACACGGGCTTCATGTGTAAGAACCACTTAGGTGCTCAGATACCAAGGGTGAAGGTGGTGGTATTTGGTTTGTATTATAGTGCACTTGGAGGCACCAACCAGGAGCGAGGTCCCATTGTGCCAGGCATTACACAAACACCTGAGATGGTCCCTGCTCCAAAGAGCTTACAGCATTATTTGGCAAGACAGAGAAAGGCTGAAGGAAAAGAAGGGATCTCCAACTAATCTATGTCCCCCATCGCTGTAACACCTCACAACCTTTAATGCATTTATCCTCACAACACCCTAATTAGAGCAATGCTGTTATCCCGGTTTACAGATGGGGATCTGAGGCACAGAGAGGGTAAGTGACGATCCAGGAATTGAACCCAGGCTCCCAGACTGCGGTAACCACCACACCGCCCTTTCTGAACAGAGCAGAGAATTATCCCAGTCCATTAGCAGCTCTCGCTTTGTGACCTATCTTTTAGAAATGCCGAGCAACCCCAGCTCCAGTCAGTCAGTGGGAGAAAAGGGTGCTCAGGGTCTTTGAAAGCAGGACGTTTATTATCATTTCCCCTCCCTCCCCCAACTTGACAGATAACCTTTTCCTCCTATAAAACAATTCATGAGTTGCAGAGCAATTTTCATCCTCCCAGAGTTAGTGGTGAGCACCCTTTGCCCCGTAGAGAAAGTCTGCCCATCTTTTTAGTTTAACGTTTTGTGTCTCCGGTCTCTGTCAAAACTCCAACAGCTAAAGGCCTCAAATCTGGCCATACCCATGGGCTGAGCCAAGCAGAGAAAATGTTGACTCCAAGGGAGGATGCTTGTGAACACATGTGAACCCCTGTGGCCACAATCAAGTCTGAAGTCGGTTTAGCATAGTCATTGAACTCTCTCCAAGTCAGTGCCATTATGACATGGATGCAGTTGAGCTGCCCTGTGAAACACTCAGCTCCTTTCCAAACCAAAGTCTGTGTGGGGCTTGGTGGATGCCAGCTGTGTTCTTAGCTGCCAACTCTTGCGGTAGCTGGTGATATTCTCAAAGCCCCTGCTCCTGAAGTCAGGTGGTGATGGGAGAATTTCACCTTTCTTTAAGGGGGAAAAAACGTGTCTAGCCCTTGGTGGCTGCAGAGAAAAGCTTGAAAATAAAGTCTCCAGAACCAGAAGGCAAATAAATAGAACCAAAATCTTTCTTCTTCTTCTATTTTAATCTCCATGATTTTTTAGGTGAGCTTATGATTTTTGAACACTCAGGGGTGGCGACTGTGTAGGGGGTGCAGTGGGGCCTGGACATCAGCATGTTTGCAGCGGCTTTGGCAGCCAGCTGGCTGGGGATGCTGGAAAGATTTTCTGTTTTGTTGTGCACCAAAGGGTAGTTCTCTTGTGCAGAAGTACTTTGGCCAGGCGGGGAAAGGTGCCCCTCTCTTGCCTCACCTTGTAAAATCATGCTGCCATTTGAGTTGCAGGTTAAGTGCTGTTCTTCCACCTAATAAATTTGTTTTACAGCTTTGCTGAGGTTCCGTGGGAGGAGTGGTCCGGTTAATTGCATGTTACTGGTACTGGCAAATTTAACTGTTTAAATAAAACTATGGGGGGTGGGGCTGTGTCACACTTTTAAATTAAAGTGAGTTGCTATTTTTCCTGTTTAAAACTAAAACTTGCTACTGTTATAAACCAGTATCCCATGTCACTTTCTTCACTGGTAGACCTACTAGCTCCTCCCACTTAAAGCCTCTTGAGACCTGCACTGGATGTGTGGCTGGTGGGGAACTCGTTAGAAGTAAGGCACAGTTTTGTTTTGTTTTTTTCTTCGCACAACGCACAGTCAACCTGTGGAACTCTTTGCCTGAGGACATTGTGAAGGCCAAGACTATAACAGGGTTCAAAAAAGAACTAGATAGGTTCATGCCGAGCAACACCAGTTCCAGTCAGTCAGTGGGAGAAAAGGGTGCACTTAAAGTCTGTAAATCCAGACTGGGTTTTCTAAAAGATCTGCTCTTGCTCAAACAGTAGTTACGGGCTTGGTGCACAGATTAGTCTTGGTTGAGGTCCTCTGGCCTGTGTGAGGCCGGAGGTCAGATTAGATGATGATAATGGTCCCTTCTAACCTTAAAATTGATGGATCGGTTGACACAGATCTGCCCCAGAGGCATTTAAAAACATTTAGCTTTTGTCTAGAGCAGGATGAGTTATAGTTTGTCTGCTCGTGTCAAGTCTTTTGTTTTAATGGAAGTGGTAGGACTGTCACGTGGGTTCTTTGGTTATGGGACTCAATCCAGGCATGAGGATAAAGTTTATCAGCCAGAGAATAATAATGGCTTGTTCTTCTCTAGCCCCTTTTGTCTGAACATCTCAGAGCCTTTTACAAAGATGAATGGTGGCGTCCATGTTTTAAAGACTGGGAAACTGAGGCACAGAGCAATGAAATTACTTGGCCAAAAGTCACATACAAGTCAGTGGAACAGAACCCAGAAATCTTGATGCTCTGGTTCCCTTTTCTCATGACTATCCCACACTCCTCTTCCATGGCTTAGAATAGAACCCAGGAGTCCTGGGTTTCAGCCTCCTGCTTTGCGTGATTAGATCGCAGAGTCAAGGTTGAAGGACAGACTACACTGACACACTCACTCCTCATTGAGCTGGGAGTTGCTGAATATTGTTTGTAAATAATATCTGTTGTGGTTATAATATATTAATATGGGGCAGAAGCAACCAATATTTTAACATTTGTGAGACTGACTCGTTTGAATTTCATGGAGATTGATGGAGAAGTGTCATGAAATTTAGCTGAGAAGAGGCCTTAAGATTTTGGCTAAACGTCAGGAATACAAACTTAGTTGGCACGAATGACTGGAACTTGAGTGGCTAATTACTCACTTTTATGGCCTTTTCCATTTTCCTGGTGTGGTTCACATTGAGAAGTCATTAATCCTGTTCTTTCTGACCACACAGCCTATTACTCTGGCAAGAACTCCTTGTCCCAAATGCGGCTTATCCCATTAGGGGACAGAAGTAATCCCCTCCTCCTTAGCCAGAAGGGTGAAGGATGTGGTAAACCTGTTCAGAACACAGAAACCAACCAGTACAATGAATGGGTCCACAGTGTTCTCTGCTGAGCGCAGGCAGGCATTTAGAGCACATGCTTTGTGCAATATTTATTATTTCACCTGGGAGCCCTAGTTTTACTGCGTTTTCTGTTGGGCCCGGTCTGCACTTGAAACTTATATTGGCATAGCTATGTCTAGATAATACCGTGGTCTAGAAAGTACGTAATCCTGCCTTGAGTGCAAGGGATTGGATTAGAAGACCTCTCGAAGTCTCTTCCTGTCTTATGATTCTATGATACCCGTGATGATACCTGTGATGTCCGTCAGGGATGTGAAAAAACACAGCCCTAGTGACCTAGCTATGCCAGCAAACCCCCCAGTATGGAAGCAGCTACGCCGACAGACAAGCGCTTATGTCGGCATAGCTAGCGTTGTTTAAGGAGGCGGTGTTCCTATCCCAGCAGAAAAATTCCCCCTGGCAGTGTGAGCTGCATCTGCCCTAGCGGGTTATGCCGGCATAGGCTCTGTAGCGTGGACCTAGCCTTAATGACGCCAGGCTCTTCGCTGAGACCTTGACCTCTGGCAATGCAGGTTCACCGCACCATGTTCTTGGGGCATTGTGTGACTCTTACCAGAGCATACCGGTTGGGCTACCTCTCCCAGTGAGGGGTTGTGTCTCTGGTTCACTTCTGTGGGGGGCCTGGGTGGGGGTTATTGCACTTGGCTGAATGGCTTTTTAACCCATCTTTGCATTTGAACTGCTCCCCAGCCTGGCTTAATCCTCCTAGGTCATTGTGGCTCATGTAATGCCAAAGCCTGCTGTTGAGGTAGGTCCATCATCCTTTCTGCAGCCCTATAGAGAGGCAATCTGTCTCCTCCGCTCTGCTCTCCTACAGGACTGCAAGCATTTGTGGGTCTGTAGCCAGAGATAGTCCAAAGGCAGGATGTGATTCGACAGTCGTCACCCTTCACTGACGGTGAGCCTGATCGTTAGGCTTCCTCGAATGTCTTTGCTAATTATTTGAATATAAATAATGAAGACTCTCCAATGAAGGCTCCATGGCATTCAAAGCTGACACATACTATCTTGGTACCTAGCAGAGGTCACCCAAGTTTGGGACCTTTAGTATTCTGCTCTGAATTGGTCCTACTCAGTACAAGCTCCCAATGTTCCAATCAGGCTGAGGATGGAATCCCCAGAAAGGAGACTTGGGCTTGTTTACATAAGGAAATTGACCGGAATGCCTATTCTGCAATGGGGATTCCAAAGTGGATTAAGCTAAACTGTAAAATAGGCACTCTTATTCCAGATTGAGTGTCCACACAGGGTGTTATTGCAGAATAATTTTTGTGCTTTAAATTCCCAATCTACTTTATTCCAGAATAATTTTCCCATGTAGACAAGCTCTTATTCCATGTGTTGGGGCATGCCTAAAGTTAAAAAGCTAGTGGAATGGCATGGTAAAACTTATACCTGTAGTAATGCAATCCACATCAACCCCAGGAAGCCCAAGGTCTGTTTTCTACAGTTATTATCTGTTGTAATTTTAGATATTTATTCAGCACGTTTTGTGCACCTAGCGTCTCTGCTTAAAAAACACAGAATGATCTTACTAGGAAGACTTCCGGAATGACTGACATGGGGATAAAGGGTAGATATGATGGTGATAGAGATTCAAGATTAAAAGGTTGCTGTCTATAAATCAAAGAGGAGAGGCTGCTGGCAATCAGATTTCATAGACTCATAGAGGATTAGGGTTAGAAGAGACCTCAGGAGATCATCTAGTCCAGCCCCCTGCTCAAAGCAGACCTACACCAATTAAATCATCCCAGCCAGGGCTTTGTCAAGCTGGGCCTTAAAAACCTCTAAGGATGGAGATTCCACCACCTCCCTATGTAACCCATTCCAGTGCTTCACCCCCCTCCTAGTGGAATAATGTTTCCTAATATCCAACCTAGACCTCCCCCATTGCAACTTGAATCATAGACTATCAGGGTTGGAAGGGACCTCAGGAGGTCATCTAGTCCAACCCCCTGCTCAAAGCAGGACCAATCCCCAATTTTTGCCCCATATCCCTATATGGCCCCCTCAAGGATTGAACTCACAACCCTGGGTTTAGCAGGCCAAAGCTCAAACCACTGAGCTATCCCTCCCCCTCATTGCTCCTTGTTCTGTCATCTGCCACCACTGAGAACAGCTGAGCTCCAGCCTCTTTGGAACCCCCCTTCAGGTAGGTGAAGGCTGCTATCAAATCCCCCCTCACTCTTCTCTTCTGCAGACTAAATAAGTCCAGTTCCCTCAGATTTGGCTCCCTTCATTGAGTATCTGAAAGAGAATTACTCAAATTGGGGATGGAGATCCACCTGGCTTTTTAACAGTTGAGAATCCATTAGAGGATGAATCTATAAGCAAATATCCTTGTTCATAACTGTAAATGCCTACTGTGTGCTTTCAATAGATATTTACAGTACAGCTTGGTCTCTGTTACGTTTGGAAAATTTGGGGGCTGTTCTCATTAATGTTCCATTCTTTAAAATTCCAGTAAATAGTTTAAATAACAAACAAACAAAAACCACACCCCAGTTCACTGGACTCAGGTTATTTCCATGATCTTTGCCTACAGTAAAGTAATGTTACTTGCAATTCTGAAATAGCAGCCGGCAGCAAAGCAGTATCAGCATCACTATAGATAATTCACATTCACTCTGTGCCTGGCTTTTATATCTTCTTTACGCTGCGGTGTCAGATAGCAGCCCAGTGCTTGCCATGGGTAGCCCCTAGTCGTAGGAGATGTAAACAATACCATGAAAATCTCTAGTCTGGTTGAGGCCAGGCAGGGAAAGACCTAAAATTAGATGCTCAGCAGCTGTGTTTTGGTTTGCAGGCGGATGAGCATGCATCCCAACGTCCCTTTTGCTCAGCCTCGCTGCTCTGGCACTGAAATATACAAACCACTTTGCTCTCCGAAGCATTGGGTGAGCAGGATTCCTGGCTCTCTTGCTGCTCTGCTCCCCTCACAGGAACAGAAGGCAGGGGCAGTCTGGCAAGCAGGAGACAGCGGTGGGTGTTTTGTTACAGACTAACTTTTCAAGAACAAGTAGATTTTCCTAAGATCATGAGGGCATTTCAAAATGAAATATTGATCGAATCGCGGGCCTCTCAATTGTAATACTGGGTCCATTTATTTTTGTATGTATTTTTTCTTTATTTAAAGTCTTCCATATATTAGCAGTTCACATGTCAGGTTAAAAATGTGATTATTTTTCATTAAAACTGCATTAAGGGTTGAGCAAGATAGCCGAGGGGACTCCATTGTGAAGGAGAGAGGCAATAGGCCGGGTTGCAATGGAGAGTTCCCAGAATATTGAATTCCTGAGAAGTGGACTTTTTTCACTTCCACGGAGAGGCCTTTGAAGTTGCCTTCCCTAGTAATTTTTTATTTTTTGTACTAAACCATGGGCTATTTGGGAAAACGAAATGTTTACTGACCGTCTCTTTCCCTCCATCACACAAATGGACGTGTTAGTTATTGGGTCACTTTTGCATAACAGCCACATGTGCGAGCATGGGGCTAGCTAAAAAGGTCACAAGAAAGGAGGTTTTGCTTTCAGGAGTGTTCCTTCCCCCGCCCCCCCCCCCCGCCCCCCGGATATACTTGCCTGGACAATACAGTTCTTCTTCTGAAAAAGATAGGACAAATGTTGATGCCTTTTTAAGTATCAACCCACAGTCCTGGTCCAGGACTCTGGTTCTTAGATGCTACCACAATCCAAATCGTGGTTGTATTGTTGAGTTCCTAATAAATCAATAAGCCGAGTTTTGGGTGGCTTGGTTGCAGTGTCTCGTCGATGCAGATCCATTTTCTGTACAGCTTTTCCCTCTTCCCCGTTCCCCTGACTTCAGTGTATGTTCTATTTTTAAACCCTGCTGCGCTCTGTATTGCGGCATTTCTCTTCCTGAATTATTTATCATTGTTTGGAGCTGAATGGAGCAGTACGTTCTTTCCACTGCTCCTTGGTGCCCACGTGTCTGTCTTGAGCCGTTGACAGATTTGGTTCATGTCAAATCACGCTAGCCCCAGCTCAGAAGGGGCTGCAAGGGATGATGGGAGTTTGGCCACAACCTGCGATAATGGGTGATCATTCCGATTTTTTTGTAGTTAATATTGGCTTTGCCCGGGCGGCAGGGAGGGGAGAACTGCTGTGCTGCCCTAGTCCCTCGTTTGCGTTCACAATGGAGTTCCGTTTCGCTGTTTTGGCTGCTGACAACTTGCCCTTTGCTCTGGCTGCAGCTCAGGGAGAGAGGGAGAAGCAGGAGCCTCTCCCTTGGTCAAGTACCCCACTAGGTTGGGATGCAGATGGGTGTGACGGCTAAAGCTTGCTTTGGGCTCCCTTGTGTGTGTGTGAGATTTCATTTGTTTTGGGGTGGGTGGCAATTTTTTCTCTATATTTCTCCTCTTCCCCAATACAGACCCTTATCCAAAGGAGAAGGGAATGTCAGTGTTTAAAAGGAGTGGGTGGGAAGGACTTTATTTCTGAGGAATTTTTGAGCTGCCTGCTGAAATTGATCAGTTCCTCTGCACTCTTTCCCTGAGCGTGTCTCATCACTTCATTTCTTCTCCTTCTGTCTCTCCTCCTCCTGTCCCTTTACTCTCCTTCTGCACCTATTCCCTGCTGGGGTTGGCTTCCCTTTATCATGATCCCTTCTCCCCCATCCCTTCTTATTTACTTCTGGCCTCTCCCGCAAGGTGGCAGGGGGTTGTCCCTTAGTGGGAGGGAAGGAGCTGCACAACACAGGCTCTCTCCTCTGCTAGGGGAGGCGTTGGTGGAGGAGAGACAGCAGCAGCTGTCCTTCCTCCCTGCGTCCCCAGCAGGAGCGTGGAATGTGCTGTGCTGCTGGCTGGAACTGCATGCGAGAGGAGCCGCTGCACACAGGTGGTGTCCCAGCTGCAGGGTTGTCCGCCAGGAGTATTTCGTAACCTTGGTGCTGCGCACAGCCCCTGCCTTGCTCCTCCCCAGCTGTTACGGTTAGCTGTTACCACTCAAGAAAGAGACCTTGGAGTCACTGTGGATAGTTCTCTGAAACCATCCACACAACGTGCAGTCAAAAAAGCAAACAGAATGCTGGGAATCATTAAGAAAGGGGTAGATAATAGGACAGAAAATATCATGTTGCCTCGATATAAATCCATGGTACGACCACATCTTGAATACTGCGTGCAGATGTGGTCGCCCCATCTCAAAAAAGATATATTGGAATTGGCAAAGGTTCAGAAAAGGGCAGCAAAAATTATTAAGGGTATGGAACGGCTTCCGTATGAGGAGAGATTAATAAGACTGGGTCTTTTCAGCTTGGAAAAGAGACTACTAAGGGGAGATATGATTGAGGTCTATAAAATCATGACTGGTGTAGAGAAAGTAGATAAGGAATTGTTTTTTACTACTTCTCATAACACAAGAACTAAATGGGGTCACCAAATGAAATTAACAGGCAGCAGGTTTAAAACAAACACAAGGAAGTATTTCTTCACACCATGCACAGTCAACCTGTGGAACTCCTTGCTAGAGGATGTTGTGAAGGCCAAGACCATAACAGGGTTCAAAAAAGAACTAGATAAATTCATGGAGAGAAGCCTACTGAGCAAGGTTGGGCAGCGCCTCAGGGAAAGCTGGGATTTCCACACTGAGTCTCTAATCCCTGCTCGGTGCCCCATGGCCTGGAGTCGGCGCAAAAGGTAGAAGAGGAGTAATGCAATGGAGGTAGAACATGCATCAAGTGCAGCATTGCTTCTGGCCTGCCTGCCAGGAGGCGAAGCTGTATGACGTGTGCTCCTGGGGATTAATCTGCGAGCTGTTCCCATCCAAGGAGGATCCCCCACTGGCTCTAATGGTGCAGGGTCCATCCCCTAATGCGTGTCATGGATTGTGGGTGTAGTCGGTAATAGAAAACCAGGGCAGCTCCTTCATTTACACCAGTCCTCTGTGTCGGGCCGAGATTGGATCCCCACCTCTCGCGCTGGGAGTCCATCCAGAAACGTTTACGAACCAGAAAGCTGCTTAGCATCATGTTCTTGTTGGCTTGGGACAGGCATATCCCTACCAATGTGCTTGGTCGTTTGCGGCCCTCCCGTCGTCGTTATGCCTTGGAAATCTTGGTGGGAGGTGAGCTGGAAGAGCAGGCTGGCCCCATTAATAGTTAAGCGAGATAAGCGGCAGCACGCGATTTGAAATGCCAAAATGCAGCCGGCGCAGCCTGCCATTAATATCAAGTCTCTGAGCAGCAGACAACTGCGATGCCTTGCAGTGCTTTCCATATGATGCTTCTGTGATTCACAGGGAGCTGATACTTTTGCTCACTGGAACGCAAATCTAGGGCAAAACACTTTCTTATAGGATTCTAACTAGCAAAGTGCTAATTCTCGCTATGGCCTAATTTTAGCCTTCTCCTCTCCCACTCTCCGTGGCCAACCCAGCCTCCTTAGGGCTGGCTTACATTTGATAGCTAAGCTACGGGGTGCGGGCTCTAGCAGTGTCCTGGCATGGCCCTGGGCTGCCTTGCTCCGCAGAGGTGGCAAGGGAGGCTTGCAGCTTGTTCTGGGTTTGTGCAGCACAGCAGCGGCCCGGTGTTTCCTGGTGGCGGGGGTGAGGTGAGGGCAGCAGCCGCGGCTCTGGAGTTCTTGAGCTGAAGTGTGCAAATTGAACTCCCTGCTTATGTTAGTGCACGTGAAGGCTGCTGAGCAAGAGTCCTGGATGGCCCCGAGATTTGGAACCCTCTCATTTCCCATGCACCCCATGTGGCTCCTCTTCGGGGCTTTGTCCCTGTTCTTTTGTGTCCTCGTACCAGCCTGCTCTGCGGGAAGCACGTAGCGGCCGGCAGGTGGCATTGGCACAGGCCCACTGATTTGTGGGGGACTCCGTCCCAGGCCTCGGGGTGTTGGCCCCCTCCCTCCCTGGAGATTTGCCCTATCAGGGTTGTTGTACCTGGATAACCACTTGGAGTAGGTAGTTGTAAACAGCTATAAGCTGCAGTGTGCAGTACAGCAAAACTCTCCCCGTGCAAATAATGACTTTGCCCGTCTGCACAGGGGCACCTACCCCCATGGCTGGAATTGGGGCAAATCCCCAAAGTAGCTACATGCTGTTTGGAGTCCAGCGGCCCCCTCTGCCTCTTTCCCTCCCACTGATTATACATTTGCTGTAACGGGAATGTGGCTGGCAATGCCCAAGAGAGCACAGGCCGCAGCTCGCTCGGCCATAGCTGCACAGTTGATGCAATTCCCCAGCCCCACGGCATCCACGGGCCGTTCCCCACCAGGACTCTGGGGTATCAGTTGAGATGTTTATCTAAAGCACCTCACCCAGTTAGCAGCACGGTCTCGCTAGGGAGATTTCCTAGATCCCTGCTGATGGCAAATCCATGGGCTTTTGGTCCAACGGCAACAGGGGCCCGAGAAACACCTGCCTTTGGGAACCCACAGCAGGGAGAGGATGCTTCCTACTTGGATCATGTTTGCTTCCCTTTATTGACTATATGGAAGAAAACTACCTGGATTAGGAGTGAGCCCACAGTGTTAATAACCCAAGGGGCAGGTGTCTGATAAAATAAGTGTGGGCCACTGGGTCCTCCTTCCCCATTCAAAGCCCGAGAGAGTACAGGGAACTAAAGAGATTGAGGGACAGAATTCCTCCTGCAGGCATAGGGCTCCACCACAGCTCTGTAGTACCTGCCACTGGGGGGGTGAGGAGGGGTGTCACTGCATTGATGTAAGCGTGGATCTGATGGCCCCTCCCTCCGCCAGCCCTCTGGCCCAAGTAGCTATTCTCCTCATCCCCGCTGTCCCTCCCACTCTTTGCTACACAGATCCATGTCTCTGTGTCCAGGGCCTGTGGTTGCAAAGGAGACCTAGTGAGTTTGGCGCCCTATTCACCTAGCTCCCCTCAGCCCCATCGGGAACCCAGGCTGAATGACTACGATGTGCTTGGAAATGGCTGCTGGGCATACTCTGCTGACCCCCTGGCTGAGCAGTGTTTCTGCCAGCAGCACCTTCTCCTTGCACACCGGGATTTACGCAGGCTTCCAGCGCATTGCTGAATGCAATTGAAGGAGCTGGTTTCAACCCAAGCATCCTTACACAGGTGCGGTGCTGCCTGCATACTACTCGGCCTCTCCTAGTACGATGCTGCAGTTGCTGAGGTCGGCTGCGATGCTCACGCGAAATGGGAGGGACCTGGCAGCTGAAGTGCTGTCAGCAAGGATCCTCAACTCTGGAACTCAGAGCCCAGATTGATAGTCTTTCCCAGCCCCTTTCTGGGCTGGAGGGGGAGGGGTTGATTAATAACTGTGACACATGGGTGCCCTTTAAATATTGAAATCCATAGATAAGCACTGCCCCTCACCCAACCTCCTGCAGGGTTTCAGTGGTACGAGCTAGCCTTGTACATACAGACTCACCGTGCTGCGGCAGCTTCACGCTGGGAGGACGTGGCTGCATGACGGGGGTTTCCATCAGTGCCGTCCCACCGGTTCAGTGCCATGAAGTGTGTACTTCGTGAGCTCTAGTGCAGACGAGGCTAGAAACTACACTCCAGGGAGCACCTTGTATTGTAGCTCTTGGGATACGCCCAATAACCAGGTGACCCCTTCGGCAACAAGCGGGGAGAGCTGCAAGGGCTTCATCTGCATTTGCTTGGGAGGGAAGGTTCAGCCTGGGGGTGCTCTTCACACCTGTGCTGCTGG
The DNA here is from genome assembly GCF_965140285.1 of Lepidochelys kempii. Classification (NCBI taxonomy): domain Eukaryota; kingdom Metazoa; phylum Chordata; order Testudines; family Cheloniidae; genus Lepidochelys; species Lepidochelys kempii. Next base: position 3,666,312 of record NC_136399.1, on the reverse strand, counting down.
CCTGTTCCCCGGTATTCCCATGCAGCCTCCTTGCAAGTCTGGAGCACAAACAATACCCTTTGCTTCAGCATCTCTCCTGCGCTTCCCTGTCTCTGACCTAGTTTTCATTGCACGCACACGGGGTCTGAGCAAATGGTGCTCAGCTGTGAAAAGCGGGAGCTGTGCAAGTTACATGCGGGACTTACCCGGCCCCCTGCTGCAATCCAGACGGTCTGGGGGGGGGCTGACTCACTGTCACTTCCTCCCACCCAGGATTTGTTGCCTCCCAGCTGGGGGACAGATGCAGCTGAGGAAAGCCTCACACATGTTTGTTTAATGAAGGTGAAATGCCGCTGGCTCGGAAATGAGACATGTATTTAGGCTGCCATCTTTAAAAGGGCCTGATTAGTCTGTACTCATGCACCCGTTCCTCCCAGTGCAGCGCTCTGAAAGGTCCCTGGGGAGAAGCTGTGAACCCTGCCCCTGCTGAGCCTCCTGCAGGTGGCTATGCTGTGAGGGAGGAAGTTGCGTTGGTCCGGCCCTGCAGCACTTTCCTCTCTGCTTCAAGTCTGGCTTAATAACCAGCTGTGGTGTTTAAACCAAAGGGCCCCTGCAGCTTTGCACACTCCTCTTGGATATGTGCCAGGCCTGCTTGGCCACACGCTGTCACACCCTCTGAAGCATGAGGTTCCTTGAGGGTAGGAAGGCCAGGCAGCACAGTAGGGGCTGGAGCATGCTACGGATTTCCTTTTACGCCACTGCTAATTTTGATGCTGCACAGCTCCCGTACACCAGGGGCTGATCTCAGCTACCCCGAGTCTGAGCGGGGACGGGTTGGAGAGACTCACTGGAATGGCAAAGGAGCCTTTGGCCTGCAGAGTGCATGGTGGGCCAGTTAGCTGGGTCTTCTCTGTGCTGGGCTAAGATCCCTGGCACGCGCAAGGCTTGCCGGTAGTTTGCCAAGTACTTAATCCTTTGTGCAAGTCTGTAGCTACTCCATGCACGGAGGAGCTTGACAGGTTTCAGAGTAACAGCCGTGTTAGTCTGTCTTCGCAAAAAGTAAAGGAGTGCTTGTGGCACCTTAGAGACTAACCAATTTATTTGAGCATGAGCTTTCGTGAGCTACAGCTGGATGCATCCGATGAAGTGAGTTGTAGCTGACGAAAGCTCATGCTCAAATAAATTGGTTAGTCTCTAAGGTGCCACAAGTCCTCCTTTTCTTTTTGGAGGAGCTTGAGAATCTGGACCTTGTGCAGCCCTGTGAAGTCCTGCTGGCCTGAAGAGCAAAACCAGAGTGCAGAGCTCCAGGGCTAATCACTGAGAGCCCTGCCGCTTAGCTGGGCTCACTTGCCACAGGGAGTCACTCTGAGCACACGCTCTCTGCCACTGAGCATGCGCAGCCTGCATAGAGCTGCTGCAGAGCCAGCCAGTCACTGCCTCCCTTCGCTTCTGACTCCTCAGCTTTGCTGAGAGCCCACCTCTAGGACAGAGAGAAATAGACAGCCCCTGCCGCGCCAGTCTTGCAGCCTCAGGCCCTGATTCTGCAAGGAGGAATTCCAGTCCATTCCGTTCAAGGGGATGGTGTGTGTATGGAGTTATTCCCTTGGGCGTTTGCAGGATCAGGGCCCACGTTAGGCAGTCAGGGCACACTCCCGACACGTAGGTAGGCTTGGCAGAATGATTGTTTGGACTGATAATCTTGATATTTATTTTCAAGCGCTTTTTTTCACTTTCTATCAATTTGACATTTGCACCGTGGTGGGAAGTTCTGGGGGATCAGACAGTGGGGGGTGTCAGACAGTGATTATTTAAAGACAATAGATGTGGAGATTCAAAAAGTTAAGATTTATAACCGTTTAAAACACAAGCTGTCAACATCACGTGTCAGGATAGACACCGTAAATATCCTTAAAGCAAACGCCAAGAAGTTCTCAAGAAGCATTTTTCTTACTTCGCCTCCCTGTACATTTTGATGATCATGGATGGAAATATGTTTTTTGTTGGTTTGTGTGTGTACGGGAACATCAACAGTCATGGATAAAAATCGAATCCTTCCAAGTCTACACATAGGGTCCCGTTTCAGAAGAGCTGGGACCGCGGGACCTGGGTTCATTTCCCTGCTCCGCTTCAGACTCCCTGTGTGACTGTGAGCAAGCCTTTTAGTCTTGTGTGTGCTGGTCAGGCATGGAGGAAAGATCTTGTAGTGATGGGGGCGGGATTTAAGGAACTCTTACGCTATGGATCTGTGTCTTTCCATTTTGCAGCTTCTGATGTAAATGTTTCCTTGGGCAGAGAGTGTGAGGAGACTATTTGCAATTACCAACATCTCGAAAGGTTTTAGAGGGAAGAATGGCTGGTTAAGAATATTCGTGTGTTGTTCCCGTGGGCTCTAAGATACGTCTACACTGCAGAGGAAAACCTGTGGCACCGAGTCTCAGAGCCCGGGTCGGTTGACTCTGGCTGTGGGGCTAACAAATGTTTAGATGTTTGGGCTTGGGCTGGAGCCTGGACTCCGAGACCTGACCCCCCATTGCTGGTTTCAGAGACCGGACTCCAACCGAATGTCAACACTGCTGTTCTGAGGCCCACAGTCCAAGCCCTGTGAGCTTGTCAGTTGACCCACGCTCTGAGAGACACTGTCGTGGGTCTTTAACTGCAGTGTAGACGTACCATAAGGCGCTGATTCAGGAAAGCACTTTAAACATCTTAAGTTGCATGGGGCTTAAAGCATGTGTTTAAATTTAAGCACCGACTTGAGTGCTTTTCTGAACAGGGCTGCCTTCCCAAATCAGACCGTACGTTTGTTGTATTGTTCAAGAGGGTTGGGCTTCTAATGTTTGTTTTACTTTAAGAAATAGGGTTACTGTTGCACTGTATTTGGGTAGAGCCGAAGAATACAAAGGATTACGTTAACTTTGCAACCATTGTAAAGGCAGATCAGAAGGACAGTCTGCCAGACATGACACAAGTCTATTTTTTAATGATTCTAAAATAATTAAAAAGATTTCTTTGTAGCTTAAGACAGTCATTCATCATGCTACTCCAAGTATGTTGGAATATAAGAACATAATAGTGGCCATACTGGGTCAGACCAAAGATCCATCTAGCCCCGTGTCCTGTCTTCTGATAGTGGCCAATGCCAGAGGGAATGAACAGAACAAGTAATCATCAAGTGATCCAGTGTGGAATATATGTCAAGCAGCATCAGGAACCAAACAAAACACACGTCTTGAGGGACTCAGGACACCTGGGTTCCAGTCCTGACTGACACAGACTTGCAGCAAGTCACTTAGGGTAACGTTTTCAAAAGTGACACCGCACTTAGGACCTTATTTCTCATTGAAAGTCAATGGGACATAGGTTCCTAAGAGTTCAAGTTACTTTTGAAAATAGGACTTAGGCTCCTAAGTCGCTTAGATGTTTTGGAAAGTTTTACCCTTAATCTCTGTGCTGGACTGGGACACAAGATGTGGGCTTTGTTCCGAGGTCTGCCCCTTGTCTGCGGGCGACCTTGGGCAAGTCTCTTCCTTCTGAGTCTCAGTTTCCCCATCCGTAGAATGGGGGTGATGATTACTGACCTGCTGAGATCGATGGATGCAAAGTGCTAGCTAAGCCCTAGGTGGTGGTGGTGATGGTATCTGTAAATCAGGGATGGTGATCCTCCTTTTCTCTCCCCCTCTCTCTGTCTTGTCTGTTTCGGTTGTAAGCGCTTTGTAGGTTGGACCCTCTCTAACGATGGGCCTGGAACACTGCTGCAGCGCTTCAGTGTAGACGCTATGTGCGCCGACTGGAGGGGCTCTCCTGTCGGCGGAGGTAATCCGCCTCCCCGAGAGGCACTAGCTAAGTCGATGGAAGAATTCTTCTGCAGCCTAGCACTGTCTGCACCCCGCGGATGTGGATTTTTCATGCCCTGAGCAATACAGTTCAGCTGACCTAATTTTCTAGTGTAGACCCAGCCTTTGTGTTTGTGCACCACTTCGTGCAGTTCGGCATGACTTCGAAGATCCTCTTCACTGGCGAAAGTGAAGTAAGAGAGCGGCTTAAAATCTCCTCACGGCGGTCTATGGGTTGTGCATTCTAGGGAGTGCAAGAATTGTCAGCATTGAACCAATAATAAATGCTAAAAAAAAAAAAAAAGATTAAAATGGAGCTGTTAGAAATGCAAGCCTCCCACTGGCTTGGAGATGATGGTGAGAGAGCAAAGTGATAATCATCTGAACCTGTCCCTAACCTACCTCAGCTTTTACACGGCACTCTTCACAGCACTATCCGAACGCTTCCATTCCCTTCGAAGAAGATGCTTCTGTTTATTGGGTGATCTTTTCGACAGTAGTTTTAGTGCCTGGCAGTAGAAAGGATGCTGTATCTTTAAAGCCTTCTCTGAGCCTTGCGGAGGCAGCTCCATTGAAGTATTTGAATGAGAAGGAGAGGGGGTGTGTATGTGCCTATTGGCAGAGCTCTGTGACATCCTTCCAAACAGCTGGGCTCTGCTTTGCTTCAGAGTGGCTTATCAGAGCAATTAGCTTGCTATACCAGCAGCAAAGATAGCTAGCATTTCATTCAGGGGTGGGGGCTGGGGGGGGTGGGGGGGGAGCAGGCTTCCAAGAAGCAAAAATCTCCTGGCAAAATTCCTCTAGAACCGGTCCTGGCGATGAAGTCTCGGTTGAGAACGGGAAATAGATGACTTGCGGTGAGTGCAGAACCACGGGGGTGAGTTTATTTTTAGAATAAAGTCTCCGGTGAATTTGAGCTAGAGAGATCACCGGAGATTCGTTTCTCTAGATACAGAATATGATATTGATAGCGTTTTAAATGATGGCGGTTTCTGTACCACTCCAGTATGGTGAATGAGTGTCAGGGTTTCTGTTGGTTGAATGGGATTAATTAAAGAAATGTTCAGTGCTCCGGTTAGTGCAAGAGTCTCTCTAGTCTCTCCCCCTTTGATGTCCGGATTTTGTTCAGGGGGTTGTGAGCTGGAGCTGAGGCTTTTGTGATGCTGTGGATGCAGCTACAGGAAACAAGGGAATCCCCCATATACATACTGCGTTCCTCCATGTCATTAAGGAGTTCCCCACGCCGGGCTATCAAGCTTTGTTGCATTTTGGCTGCGCGTTTGTGCACCTTGCTCCTGGCAATTTCTTCTCAAGTTAAAAAGAGAAGCCCCCTTCCCCCCCCCGCTTTGCCAAATTAAATTTCGGGGCGGGAGAGAGGGGGTTGTTTGGATTAAAGCTGCATGTTGACTATTCGGATGTGAGCAATTGACTAGCTGGCTGGCCGCGTGCCATTTGAGATATTCAGGCTAAGTTATGCAGTTAGATTTCCTACAGGGCTGTTTCTCCCTCTCCCCACCTCTTCTGGCTAAGATTTTTCTCATCATGAATGTCCTGCTGTGTTGGGCTGGATATTAACAGACTCATGAGGTGTTCTTCTGCACCTCCAAACCTCCCCACCCCTCTTCCAAAGAGTTGCTTTATAATACAGGAGAAAATCCCATTCGAAATGGCATTCTCTCCACTTTAGAGCCAGTGTTGGGAACTGGTTCTGCTGAATATGATGGGAGGGCTGGTAGCTGAATGGACCTCTTTCCTTCTCCCCCTGAAAATGAGGCTAGTTTGTTTGTTTATTTTGGAAAAAGCCCCAGAATCTAGATTTGTGAGCATCACCTGGAGCGGGAGGGTCTGAAAATAACAGCAGCATCTGCTGCTTTGAATGGTGACACTTCAGCAATCCCTTAGGTTTTCAGCAAGGAGGTGGGGGACTGGGATTCTTTATCCCCTCCCCAAGTCCCCTTCCATTTTCAAACCCAGCTCCCGGAGCTGGCATTTCAAAGTTGCAGCTGTTTTTCCCCCCCTCTCATCATCTCAGCATTGGATTTTATTCCTTGATCTATTCCATTTCTGCCTCTTCCTTTGAAAACATCCATGGCTTGGTCATTCGTAGTTGCTGCGATACCTGATGGCTGCGTAAAATGTCCAGTGGCTAAGAGCTATCTTCTGCTACAGCGTGATGACGTAGGAGCAGGAGCCCTAGAAGGGGAGAGGTTTGAGGATGAGCAAGTGCTGGCATGTAGACCCTTTTTTCAACAAAAGTTCACCAGTGGCTGGCACACTTCAGATGATGCTTAAACCATGTGAAGGTTTTAACAACTGTGCTTAACTCAACCCCGATCCTATTGTTCCGGTATAATCCCCTAATTGAAAGCTATCCAGGCATCTTCTGCAGTGTAGCTGCTGTGTAGTTTGGCCTTCAGTCTGTGTATGTGTCTGTCATTTTGCATCTTCCCATTCAGAAGCTGATAAGAAGTCAGTGAACTTTTGATCAGAATCAGTGCTCTCCAAGTACTGGTACTTAGCAGCTTGGCTGGTGCTTTCTGCCGGTTGTCTTTACCTTGCTGAGCTTACAGTTCCAATTGGCACCGACATGGCACCTGAAAGCCTGCTCGATTCTCAAGGAAGAAGGGGTTAAAAGCTGTATTTACTCTTAGACACCCTTCTCCCTTTCCCGAAACAAGCTGCCAACCTGGCGTTTGCAAGTGTCTTTCTAGCTGGCATAGTCTGTTTCTGTTGTTGGTTCAGATGGAGGGAATTCTGCAGAGATAGGACGCTTTGGCGGAGGGAACTGTGCCAGGGGTTAACATTCCAGCCTTGGAAGGGTTAAAGAAATCCCAAGGCAGAGCCGAGCTGGCTTAGTGAATCTTGACACTGTAGAAAGAAGGTGGATAATTTCTTGCTAGCTTTTCAGGAAACCCCTGTGGTGGACAACCCTCATTAATCGCTGACGTCAGGGATGGCAGTTCCCCTGTCTGTGAGCAAGCACAGTAATAGCCAGTGATGGGGAAGGAAAATTGGTGTGATATGGAGAGACAAGGTACTCTCTTTAAAGAGATCTATCTTGTGTGGCAACCTGGTGAGGAGCTGGCTACGGATATTTACAGCTTCCACAGTTAGAGGAAACCTCGGTCCTTCCTCATCGATGTCCACCTTCTCCCTCCCTCGCCCCCCCCATCCAAGACTTTAGATCAGGCGGAGGGGGGAAGCTCTGACCCCAAAATCCCTGTGAGCTTTAGGAGGAGACCTTGTAACCCCACTAATAGAATATGATTTAAATACCTCTTTCTGGCATCATTTAAACCCATCTTCTTTTGGCAAACCATCCCCTTGTTGCTTCTGCTTGCTTAATACTGTTCCCTTCACTTTGTCTGTCTGGTCTATTTAGATCGTAAGGTCTTTTGGGGCAGGGACTGCGTGTGTCGCTCTATTTGTGCAGGGTCTAGTGCAGTGAGGTCCTCGATCTTGCATAGTCACGCCCACCATAACAATCATGTTTTCTAAGTAAATCAGCCTTAAGCTTGAGTGGCTACTGACTAGAGCCAGGGACTCTGTCTGCCCCCCTGTGCGATCCTCTCCACCTGTGTAAAAGGAGGGTATGCATTACCCATCCACTGGTTTGTATAGTGCCTAGCACACTGGGTTAGTGGTCCATGACTAGGGCTCTCAGGTGCTCCTATGGTATTACAAATAATTGCCAAGTGCTTTGAGATCCTTGTGTGAAAAGTGCTATAGATGGCAAAGAATGTATTAAATCCCAGACAAATCTGGCCTCTCAGAGGGGAGAAAAAATTCAAAGCACCTGAGACATTAGGAGTTTAAAATGAATCGAAAGTGTCATGTAGACCTAGTGCTGGACAGTCTCGTGGTGGGTGCAGTATAAGGAGCTACTGCGGTTTGCTGTGTTATGACCTGGGGAGTAGAATTGTCTTCTCTCAAGTGTCTCCGCTTTAACAGCAAGTGAAATCTATGTTGTGTCACTGGCTAACAGGTACCTTTTGGGAATGGATTTTCAGCAGGGTCAGGCTTATGCATAGCTGTGACCCCCACCCCATCATGTTAAGTTTCTCATGGTTTGTGGTGCTAAAGACAAAATGCACGTGGGGGACCCAGTGGGAGAGGTTATCAAAGACACCAGCGGGAGTCAGGTTTCAGAGTAACAGCCGTGTTAGTCTGTATTCGCAAAAAGAAAAGGAGTACTTGTGGCACCTTAGTGACTAACCAATTTATTTGAGCATAAGCTTTCGTGAGCTACAGCCGATGAAGTGAGCTTCAGTGGGAGTCAAGCACCCAAATCATATTGGCTTTTATTGGGCGTGAGATGCTTGACTGATCTGTTGTCCTTGTGAAAATCTCATCCGTGCCACAGTTTAGTGAGTCTAACCATTTTGAGCAATAAAAGTGAGGGGAGCGCTGTATTTGTGTGAAGCACGGGTAACTTTGGGACTAACACGAGGGGCGTTTGAGAGGCCGGTCCGTGGGTAGCTCAGGGAATTTGGAGCCTGGAGAGCTGGGCACTCGGAATGCATCACAGCTGATCCTGTATCCCCGCTACCTTTCGTGTGCGAATCTTCCTGCCACTCATGCTATAAATCAAAGATTCGTGTTTGAAAATGGGCTTTCCCTATCTGCTTATCCCCTCCCTTTGATCTCACAGCCAGATTCAGTGACGACAGCCATTTCCATGGAAGCAGGCTGTGATGTCCTCGGGACGGGATTGCCCAGTGGGCTGAGCTCGACTGTGGCAGTAGTGGGAAAGGGAGCACAGAAATGAAGGGACGAGTAAATTGCTTTGTATGTGCCAGGTTGTTTTATTCCCTCTATGAGCCTATTCCCTGAGCTCCGTCCATCCTGCTGCGAGGGAACCAACAGGGTCTGCTAAGAGGGAGTTTGTGTCTGGCTCTGCTTTTTGAGGAGCCTCTGGGTTTAAAGTCGGGTTTGATGATAAGATTCTGGATGATTATTTCTTGTTGTTGCTCAGAACTTAGTAAAGGAAGGTGTTTCACGGCTCTGGAAGAATCCAGGTGCTTTGAAATCTGTGACCGAGCCAGTTCAAGCTGCCGTGCTTTGGTAGAAGAGCTCTGTTGTTGCAGTGGCCTATATTTAAATGGCACTTTGTCAAGCTAAATACTGTGTTCACACTTGAGACCATTTTAGGCATCAGAAGATTTGTGTTATCCCTGCATTATTCAGGGAGGTTTATAAAGTACAAATTCAGCCTGGAGATAAGTCGCTTCCCCGCCCCACCCCAAGACATTGTGGGGCAAAACAAGCCAGACTGCGGTTAGGCTTAAAATGTGCACCAGTCCCATTTCCCTAGACCCAGCAATGCAAGGCCAGATCCTGACCTGGCTTTTGGGATGTAAGTCGTCATGTTGCACCTTCTGAAATGAACAAGAAAGGCAGTGCAATGGATCAGCGTTTGCAGGACGGCCCAGACGATGCTGGGGTGGGAGAGCAGCACCACTCCTTCCTTAAGGGAGGAAACAGAGGGACACCCCCACCCTGGCCACCGCAGGAGCTGCAAACTTCTCAGTGGGGACCGCCTGCCAGCCCTAGCCTTCCATCTGAGGCTGTGGGAAGAAAAATGGAGGATTCTGGCTGACCTTCTCCCCCCTGCACATGAGCAGAGTTGCAGGGGTGTCGTTTTATCATGAGTTTGGCTGAGTTTTCATCTGCTAAAAGCCCAGCTCAGGCTTTGTGGCTGTGGTTCTGGGGCATGGAAATGGCTCGAGTCCCTGCCTGTCATTGTCAGCCATCTCTGCCTGGCTGCAAATATCCTTTCCTCTCTCACAGGCGGGTTAGCACGGCAATGGCTATTTTCAGGCATGCTGCAGGATGGTTAGTACACTTCTTAATCCCATCGAAATTATAATCTCGCACTGATGTGGCACCTTCTCCCATCCAGCAGGATCTCCAAAACACTGCGAGATCAGAACATAAGAATGGCCATAGTGTGTCCGACCAATGGTCCATCTCGCCCAGTATCCTGTCTCTGGCCATGGCCTGTGCCAGATGCTTAAGAGGGAGTGAACAGAACAAGGCAATTTATCAAGTGATCCAGCCACGGTCATTCAGTCCCAACTTCTAGCAGTCAGAGGTTTAGGGACACCCAGGGCATGGGGTTGCGTCCCTGACCATCTTGGCTATTAGCCATTGATAGACCTATCCTCCATGAACTGATCTAATTCTTTTTTGAAATCACTTATACTTTTGGCCTTCACAATGTCCCTCAGCAATGAGTTCCACAGGTTGACACTGCATTGTGTGAAGAAGGACTTCCTTATGTTTATTTAAAACCTGCTGCCTATTAATTTCTTTGGCTGACCCCTGGTTCCTAAGTTGTTTGAAAGGATAAATAATGCTACCTTATACATTTCCTCCACAGCATTCATGATTTTATAGACCTCTGTCGTATCCCCCTTACTTGTATCTCTTCTACTAGGAAGAGTTCCTGTCTTTTTTTTAATCTCTCTTCATATGGAAGCTGTTCCGTACCCCAATCGTTTTTGCTGCCCTTCTCTGTACTTTTTCCAGTTCTAATATGTCTTTTTTGAGATGGGTTGACCAGAACTGCACACAATATTCAAGGTGCGGGATTTATATAGCGGCATTGTGATATTTTCCGTCTTATTCCCTGCCCCTTTCCTAATGGTTCCTAGCATTCTGTTAGATTGTTTTTATTGCAGTTGCACATTGAGGAGATGTTTTCAGAGAAATACCCACAATTACTCCAAGATCTCTTTCTTGACTGATAACTCATTTAGACCCCATCATTTTGTATGTGTATTGAGATAATATTCTCCAATGTGCATTACTTTGCACTTATCAACACTGAATTTCATCTGCCATTGAGGTGCCCAGTCACCCAGTTTTGTGGATCCCTTTGTAACTCTTCGCAGTCTGCTTTGGGCTTAACTATCTTGAGTAATTTTGTATCATCTGCAAATTTTGCCACCTCACTGTTTACCCCTTTTTCCTGATCATTTATGAATATGCTGAATAGCACATGTCCCAGTACAGATCCTTGGAGGACCCTGCTATTTACCTCTCTCCACTGTGAAAACTGATCTTTTATTCCTACCCTTTGTTTCCTATCTTTTAACCAGTTACTGATCCATGAGAGGACCTCCCCAATATCTCATGATTCCTTACTTTGCTTAAGAGCCTTTGGGCAGGACCTTGTCAAAGGCTTTCTGATAGTCCAAGTACTCTATATCCATTGGATCCCCCTTTCCCACGTGTTTGTTTGATACTCTCAAAGAATTTGAATAGGTTGGTGAGGCGTGAGTTCCCTTTACAAAAGCCGTATTGGCTCTTCCTCAACGTATCACGTTCATCTGTGGGGCGGATAATTCTGTTCTTTACTGTAGTTTCAACCAGTTTGCCTGGTACTGAAGGTAGTCTTACCTGCCTGTAATTGCCACAATCACCTCTTTTACATTTTTAAAAAAAATCACATCACATTAGCTATCTGCCAAAGGTTGATTTAAGCAATAGATCACTTAGCATCCGATGAAGTGAGCTGTAGCTCATGAAAGCTTATGCTCAAATAAATTGGTTAGTCTCTAAGGTGCCACAAGTACTCCTTTTCTTTTTGTGAATTTCACATTTGAGTTCTTGCAGAACTCTCGGGTGAATACCATCTGGTCCTGGTGACTTATTACTGTTTAATGTATCAGTCTGTTCCAAAACCGCCTCTATTGACACCTCAATCTGGGACAGTTCCTCAGATTTGTCACCTAAAAGGAATGGCTCAGGTGTGGGAATCTCCCTCACATCCTCAGCCTTGAAGACCCATCAAATTAATTCGTTGAGTTTCTCCTCAACAGCCTTGTCTTCCTTGAGTACCTTGATTGTCCCACTGATTGTTTGGCAGGCTTCCTGCTTCTGATGTACTTTAAAAAAAACCTTTTGCTCTTAGTTTGTGTGTATTTTGCTAGTTGCTCTTCAGATTTGTTTTTGGCCTCCCTAATTATACTTTTACAATTGAGTTTGAGTTTAAGATCAGAGCTTAAGATCCCTTCTATTTTCCTCAGTAGGATTTGACTTCCAGTATTTAAAAGATGTCTTTTTGTCTCTAACCACCTCTTTCACTCTGTTGTGCCATAATGACATTTTTAGGTTCCATGCAGCTTGCAGGTATTTCGCTCTTGTGACTGCTCCTTTTAATTTCTCTGTAACTGGCTTCCTCTTTTTTGTGCAGTTCCCCTTTTTGAAGTGAAATGCTGCTGTGGTGAGCTCTTCTGGTATACGCCCCTCCCCCTTACAAGCATGTTAAACTGAATTACGTTATGGTCGCTATCACTGAGCGGTTCTGCCATAGTCACCTCTTGGATCTGATCCTGTATGCCACTTAGGACTAAACCAAGAACTGCTGCTCCCCTTGCGGGTTCCAGGAGTGGCTGCTCCAAGGAGCAGTGTCTAGAAATTCTCTCTCTGCATCTTGTTCTGGGGTGACATTTTCCCAGGCAATGGGTGACAGTTGAAATCTCCCATTACTACTGATTGGCTGTTTTTGTAGCCTCTCTAATCTCCCTGAGCATTTCAGAATCGCTGTCACCGTCCTGGTCAGGTGGTCCGTAGTACACTCCTATTGCCACACTTGAATTATTCAAGCAGGAGATTTCTGTCCATCGAGGTTCTGTGGCACAGTTTGATCCATTTACGGTTTTCACTATGTTTTACTCTGTGCTTTCTTTCACAGGTCAAAGTGCCACTTCCACGCCAGAGCAACCTGCTCGGTCATTCCTCTATATTTTGTACTCTGGTGTTACCGTCTCCCATTGATTATCATGGTACCACCACGTTTCTGTGAAGCCTGTTTTATCAATAGCCTCGTTTAACTCGGGTTCACCCATCTTAGTGTTTTGACTTCTTGCATTTGTATACAAGCATTTAGAAAAGTTGTCAATATTTAGTTATCTGCCTTGATGTGACGTAATTGAATGGGACTCTTGTTTGATTGTTTCTCTTCCGTTCCTACCTGTACTTTATCAACCTCTATCCTTCCCTATTTACTAGGCTGTAGAGTATCCCCTTGAATAAATCCTTCCCTAAAGGATGTGTCTGTCCAAACCGTGTGCTCTGCCTGTCAGCTTTTCTCCAGCCCTTAGTTTAAAAACGAAGATATTCAAGGGAATTGTCTTCCTTGCCACTGAAATGCAGCCCCCTCTGGAACGTAAGCTGGCTGCTGTATGCAGATGTACAGGAATACTACAATTACCGTTCGGGACAGGAAGTGACAAAAGAACCAGCACTGAGTTGAAAACTGCAGGGGAATTAGAGGAACAAGAATGGAGTTGCAGAATTTGGAATTTTACACCTTGTGACAAGCACCATGGGAACTCCTTTGACTGCATGCGCTCAGATCCCCGAGTCTGTCTTAGCGTTCAGATACCACAGTGATAGGCACAAGAGAAAAACTTGGATTGATATCTGAAGGTCAACAGCCCCAACCATGTGGGGTCCTGCAGTTTGCACCTTTACACTGTTATCAGTGATAAAATGGATAATGCTGACCCAAAGGGAGGAGCACCTCCACCTCTCCCTACAGAGCTTATACTGGCCTAAGGAGGGGGTGGGGTCCCATCCACGTGCTGTCCAAGCTTACCGCTGCTTGTCTTGTGAAGTCTGATGAGTTTGCAGCTTGAGATGGCTTTTCTGCATGCTCCCTGTATGCCTTGCATTTTTATGAGTTGACAGTGAAATGAACAGCAGCGGTAACTCGTGTGGAAGGGTACGTCTACACTGCTATTTTTAGCCCTGTAGCATGAGTCTGAGTCAGCTGACCCAGGCTCTGAGATTCACTGATGTGGATCTTTTTTTTTGCGTTGTAATCGTACTTTAAATAGCTTTCTAAAATATTTATTTCGGGGCAGTGAATGTAACAGTTCAGTACATGCATTGTATACTTCTGCTGTCTGTTTTCCAGCAAGGGAATAATAGTTGTTGTATATTTATACAGCTCCTAAGAGGGTAAGGTATTTTGCACACCTGTGAGACTCGATCCCTGCTCTGGGGAGTTTGCAATCTGCTGTTTAACTCAGGCAGCTCATCCCTGTATTAAAAAACTTCCTTTTGAAAACACGTGTAGGTCCAGAAGCCATGGTTTGTGCCAAGCTCCCCAGCCACGTCCTCAGAAGCTTTTACAATTCACAGGATGACAGACTCTGAACAAGTGCAACAGATAGTAAGTTGGTTAAACTATTGTTCCATCCGATCTGTGGTTGGCTGTGAATTGATGGGCTACCAAAAGTTGACTTTCATTAGCCCAGAGGACAACTATGCTCTATATTTATTGGTTCCCCCTTGTGCTCAAGTACTAATGCATGTGGCGAACACCTCTGTTGTTGTGGCCCAGTTGATGTCTTTGTATCACAAGGTTCTTTTAGGAGTCTTGATGCTGGAAATGTCAGAGTATGGATTACATGAGCGGCCAGTTGACATCTGTCCTGATTCTTAGTGCTTGCATTGGTCCAGGTAACAGAAATAGTTTATTTTCACAAAATTACAACACTTGAGTTATTCCAAGTAATACAAATCCATGTGTTTAACACCTAACCGGGACGACCCATCCTGGCAATAATTTTGGCACTTCCCATAATGCGCCTCATCACCGGTTCTCGTGCTAATTAGCTAAGTAAGTGGTTTGCACCTGTGGAAGAGGACCGCCCTGTGGGGCATAGTTGGACTATCGGCGTGCGCATGCTAGCATCAGGAAGAGTTACTGCTCTGCTCTGTCCTGTCTCCCCAGCGTAACGTTATCAGAGCTCACCTCTTCTGCCTCAGTACATAATCTGTACAAAGATGGATTCAAGATGTGCCCCAGCTTGCTCGATGAAAGGAAGCAGGGCTCTGCTTAATGCAACTGTGCAGCTGTAACATTTTTGTAGGGGCTAGGAGGTTCAGAGTCTTGTGCGTTCTGTCAGCCAGTCACTTCAGATTAACTCTTCATGGGTGGAAAGATGCTGAATTTCCTGGTACAGCATGAACTCCTGGGAGGGGAGACTGCTGACAATCCTGGGTATTGAAGGGTTAAATGCTGGTGAGCATTCCTAGATAGGGGGGCCCAGCCACTGCGCAGTTGGCTGGAGGCTGGTATCTTTGTTACCCATGCAGCGTGTAGTGGCTTCGTGGCCATCCAGTAATTTCGGGAGCCGGATGTCCTACGTGTTGCACAAAGGAACATCGCCATTAGAAATGAATATGACCTCTCGGGTCACATCTAGCTCCCCATTGTCTCCTTCCCCCTCCGCAGCTAAAGCAGCAAATGTAGGGTCTGTAGAAAGGCCAGTGTGGCTGCTTTGCGCTAAGGAGGAGCAAGGCCGATATTGTGTAAATTAGGCTGATTTCCCCAGCGTTTTCCCCATCCACGGTAGCATCATTTGTGAGAAAGATGGAACATTGGAGCTAGGGATATGTGAAATCTTGTGAGTGCTACCCTTTGATGAAGGGGATGCAGAAACTGCAGGTGGGGAATAGGAAATGTGATCCCCAACACACACTCATAATATCTAACTTCTGGGTCCCCTCAGTGGATGTTGGAAACCTATTGACTTCTCATGGAAAGCTTAAATCTCTTCCTAGATGTCTTAGATCAGATGCATTTCCCATCCCTCATTTGTGATTTCTATAGGCACAAGCTGTCCTCCACCCCCGCTGCTCATTCTGCCACCTGAAGCCGTAACCCTCTGTAGTGTAATTTCCAAAGTATCCACCTGTGTCGTCACGAGGGACATTAAGACTTCAAGCAATGATTAAGTAACAGGAGCCTGGGCTGTGGAGGACATCTGGTCTCCACCTTTTTACCGAGCACACGAGCTCTTAAAGAAGGAGCTCGTTTTCAAACATCTATAAAAGAACAAGGAGACAGGTTCAGAAGATCTGGAGAGGAAGAGGTGGAGAAAATCCTGGCTATGTCACCAAATAGGTCATTTTCCCAAGGCTTTGCACTGAGACAACCTGGGCGTTTGCCTTCTTTCAGAATGAAGCTCCGAAGCTTTCTAATGCAGTAGGATATTCTTCCTTCATCCAGCTCTGCTCCCTGTTGGTGGAAACTCTCCTTTCTTTTTAAGGAAGGAAGACAGGCGGATGGGAGAGAAAAGGCGTCTTATAAGGGCACTTCTCTCATTAGCTTTCAAGCTCTTGCTTCAGAAGTTTCCTGGTGTGTTGTGCTGCCCAAATAAGGCTCGATTTGTACAGAGGGCTGGGGGGCAGCCCTTTACGATCAGGTGCCACAGTCGTCTGAACACAGCGGTTCTCCAGAACAGCCTCTTGATGCACGTTCTAGTTGAATTTGACCACAGTGAAAGCTTTACCAGTGGCTGCAATGTGGGAAACTGAAAATTCCCATATGCAGTGAAATATTGCTCATACTGCTGTGGCTAAACCCAGCTTTCAGCGGCAGGCAGCGCATTCCCCAGTGGAACAGATGCTTTTCCAGTGCCTCAGATTTGCAGCGTCTTGTGTCTCTCTCTGCTGCCTGCCCCCTTCCTGTGCAAACTGTTACATGACAGACATTTGCAGCAGTTTTTGGTTTTTGTTTTGTTTTTAAAAACCGCTAAATAAAAAAAAAAAACTTATCGAGTTGCTCATGGTGATAGAGCCTGTTGCCATGGAGCCGTGATTCAGATTGGCCGACCCGGAGGCCAATGAGCAAACAGAACGGGAGAATGTCGTCATTTAACCTTGCAGGGTGTGTTTATTCAGTGATATGGACATTAATACCAAAGCCTTATATAGAGCCATGAAATGACATACTGGGGCAAAGGATTTTTTTCTCTCTCTCTCTCGTCTCTCTCAAGGTTTGTTGGAGGTTTTTTTCGTTTTTTTTTTTTTTTTTTCCATTGCAGTTGGGCATCAGTTTCCCTAGCAAAGCTGCCTTTGGATGAACAAATTCTTACAGCCTGGCTGGTCAGGCTTCAGACCCAACTTTTTGATTGCCTACTTGGTTGGCTGGCATGTATACAGTCTGCCCAGCACTGAGGCTGTAGGAGATAAGCTGCTGGCACATGGGTTGCATATTTCTGAGCATTTTTGCTCTTCCAAAGGGATGGCTGGCTCTGTTTTATTTCCAAGTGTCCCGTTTTAAAGGGATGTGCGTTTTATTTCCTGGTTAGCCAAAGCAGCTGTTCTTCCAGAAGTACCAGGCTTTCTCCTTGGCATTTGGTGGCTACAGTCCTGTCTGTCCTGGAAACAACATTTTCCTCCACACAGCCAGCAGCATAGGCTAGGTCTGGGTGTGAAGAATGGTCTCTGCTGTTCTGTAATGGGCCTGAGAAGGCAAAAAATAATGACAAGAGTAACACAGAAGAGAAATGAGAGTTAAAAGCCCTGGAATGATCCCTCCACCCCCTGCCACCACATGTTAAGGTCCACTTGATCCTTTGAAAATAATAACTGGCTAATCTTGTGTGCATGAGTTTAGCTTTTGAAACCTGGTTGAGCATGGCTTTGAAACTGTGCATGCAGGAGAAGTGTGCTGAGTGGCCTGGCCAACTAACTGCGTTGGCCCTAAAGCAATGGAGACTCCAAGGTGCCACACTCGAGAAGCAGAGGGACATTCCACGGTTAAGGGGACAGGCCCTACTTTCCGTTGGCCTTCTTATCTTCTTGCAGTGGAGTCCCTGCTGTCCAGCAGGTGCAGAATGCTGCCAGCTTTCCTTTCTCGTACACCCAGAAAGCACGAACACCTTCCTCTCAGACAACTTCACTGTCTTCCCATTCGTTTCAGGATCCTGTCAAAGCGGTCTTGTTTTAAACATACCTCCCTGGGGCCTTTCCCAGCCAGTCCCATGGCTCCCATCTCTGGTCCTGTATCCGACATCTGGCAGCAAGCCATCTCTCTCTTCCTTTCTGCAGCCTCACCATGGCTGGCATGAGAGCCTTCTCCTTTGCAGCCTCCTGCTGTGTCTCTGCCTGAACTGTTCTCTGCCTTTTTTCCCCTTCTCCTTTGACTGTGTTTCCTCCCTACAGCTCTTGATTCCTCTTTGCGTTTACTCTGGAAAGAGTTGACGGCTGTTGGACAGACGCAACACGCAGAAGCTGGATTGCACTGAACGGTTCAATATTCGATGCTGTAAACTGAAATCTGCAGAGATATCAGAGTTCCCTAAGATCCCCCTAACACCACGTTCTTGGCCTGGGATAAGGAAACAAGTCAAGTTTCAGCCATGAAGTAACTTGCAGGATCTGATGTGAACCCATCACTGTAAATCCAGTAAGAAACAAGTCTAACTGATCCCATTTATATGTGATCTCCTGCCACTCCCTGCGAACTGGGCCCCTCCAAACTAGTAAATGCTGAAGTACTCAATTTTGGATCACATCCTTTCCCTCCGGGTTTAGTGTTCAGAGCAAGGGGCTGGGAGAGCCTGGCTCTGTCACTGACTGGCTGTGTGACAATGTGAGGGAAGTCACGTGACTTCTGTGCCTTGGTTTCCCCAAGTATTAAATGAGAATCAGACTGGGCCTTTCTCCCATGGGAGGGGGTTCTTTGGCATGGATTGAATGTCATTTATTGGCGTGCTCAGAGAACCCCTGGTGAGCAGCAGCAGGGACCGGCAGGACATTACTAACTGTAAGAGGGGATGGAGTTTATTGCTGCCTTAGGGAGTGGGACAGTGTCTGTAAATGTGCACCTACCCCCACACCAAACAGGCAAGAATGAAGGACCGTGCTACTGCCTTAGCTGGCCTGTTTACCCTGCCAGCTCCCAAAACCAAACTGAAAAATTTGACAGCAGCTCCCTCTCCTCCTGCTGCTCATTGTTTTCTCTCCTGACCCAGATTTTGTGGTTTCCCTGATGCTGTATCTACGTAAACATTTCATCTCCCTTGTGAGGAGCAGCTCAGCACTGCCCCTCCCATTCCCCCGGCTCCCCATCCCGTTTCCCCCGCTCCCCATCCCACCCCCGTGCATCCACCCAGCCCTGCGAACTTTCACTTTCTCCTTGAGTCGCTGGTTGTCACAGTGGATCATGTCAGCCACCTCCTACGCTGCCTCCCACGCATGTCCTGGGGGAGCGTGGCTGATTCATTCACACAGAAAGGAAACCTCTTCTAGAAGAGCCTTTAAAGAGAAGCACCAGGGGAACACAATGTCTCTGCTTTTAATCTGCATGCAGAGGAGAGATGCTAGAGGACTCGGGTTTTGGGGTGGGGGGTTGGTATATTTAATGGCTATAAACATTCTGATCTTTTGTGAATGAGACATATGTAGCAGACTCCCTCTTCCCTCTGATACAAATGGGCCAAGATTCCACCCCCTTGTCCTTTACCTGTATACGGTGCTGGTGAGGGTTTCTGTCGCAGTGGGGTGGCTTTTGCAGAATATTTGCTTGCGTATTTAAGTGCAGATGTTTTTTCTCTTGGAAATAAAATGCCAGGCTACAGAATATCCAGCCAAGCTTCCTGGGAGGTCTCCTTTTGCCACTGCAGGGTCCTGACCTCTGAACTGCCCCTACGGATCAAAGAGCCACCCTCTCCCCGTGTTTTTTCCAGATCAAGAAAGCGAAGGGGCTGAGTTCCTGGCTGTGCAGCCCAGTGCTCCTGAGGTGCTGTGCTTGGTTCCTAGGTGCATGTGACCCCAGCAGGATTCCAGCTCCCGCGGAAGGATATTGAACTTCGAAATCAAATAACATCTCCCTCTCAGGAGCCAGCCCCGGTTGGAGGCATAGTTGGTGAAAGGAGGGGCTTTGGCCCCTCCAACAATATGTCCGTTATCAAGCCTTGGCTGTGATGGTGCCGCTCTCTTGTCATAGCCATCACTTTGGACGCTGATTCTGTTCTTTTGAGCAAATACCCTTGCTCTGTTGGAACCTTCCAGCCGGAGGAAAACTCCTGAGGGAATCCCCTCCCCCCACCTGCCCCACCCTCCTCAGATCTCCTCCAGGTGACACCTGCCAAAGGAAACTGGTGTCAGACTGCTGTAGTCCTTGTTGTGATTGGCTGGGGAGTGTTACTGATCCATGCTATGCAAAAAGGTGTCTCTTTAACACTAGTAAACAACAGCAGGCTTGGGCAGCCCTCACCTCCAGCCTGTGCCCCTCATGAGAAAGTCAGACCTGAACTGCTCCTCATGGACCCATTTGAGTTGTGTGCAACTAGAGGGCAGGGTAGTTTGCAGGTCCCTCAGCTGGGAGCCTGTAGTATGTTTTCCAGATTGCTTTCAGACCCTCTTCTGCACTGGCCTTCGGTAGTGGCAGTTCGCTGGCCGGAACGATTGAGCCCGAGAGCTTTGCACCAGGCTGAAAATTGATAGCCTGGGCTGTGCAGAACTGGTGCCAGCTAGCCCGCTGCAGGGGGCATGGCATTAGACATGTGCTGGGATCTCTGTTAGTGACTTATTCCACTGCTGCCTCTCAGTGAGGGGAGAACCTTAGCTGAACTTGTGAATCCTCACTTTGCCATTCTTTGGCACGCTGCCTAGAAAGTTGCTTATGGGATTGCTGGTGGGTTTTTGTAGCCTTCCTGCTTCGAAATGAAACCTACCACAACAAGGCAGTGGCCTCTGGGATTATCTACTTTCTCGGCAATAACAGGTGCCTTGGCTCTCCCCTCAGCATCCCCTTAGTGCCCATCTTAACACCCAAAGCCACAGATGGAGATGTCAGCCATGTAACATAACTGGTGATACTGTGCAGGCAACAGTCAGGAAGGTTCAGTCCCTTCTGCAGCAGCCTGCCTCTCCTCTGCTACCTCCTTTTGTTTTCCCAACAAGACACTCCAGTGGAGGGGTGGGGTATGGCGGGGACAGATCTGTGCATGGGCAATTCTGCACTCTTGCAAAAGGCTGCCAGGGGCCAGTGAAAAGGGGGCAATTTATAGTCACTGGAAGTTTGCAACATAACCCGACTTCTTTCTTCAAATTCAGAATTGTAACACACAAGAACCCAGAAACAGTGTGTGACAAAGCAGACTGCTCCCTAAAACAGAGAGCCATTCCCCTTTGCTTTAGGCTGGCTCTTTGCAGACTGACTGTGCAAGCTCCTGAGGCTGCAAAGGGGATCAGGAAAATCCTGGAATGTAAAGTGGTAGCTTACAGTTTTCAGCACACCCCAGTTTTGGTCATGCCATTTCACTTTTGCTCCAGTACATAGAAACTTTGATTCTGAAATTGACATGGGTACAAATCAAGGACCAGGTTGAAACTGGGACTTGGGACCCAACTGGAGCACTTTTGCCTGTTGTTACTTGTGGCTCACTTTGGTTCTTGCTTTGGTCCAGCCAGAGAGCTTGGCTCTGTTCCCTTGCGGCTTTCTTGCCTTGGAGTGCTACAGAGCTCATGGCACATGGAGGTTTTTCCTGGAATTACACGGTCTGGAAACTACTACACTGGCAGCCAACTGGATCAAGCTGACATTTAAATCCCATATCTTTAAAAAAATAAATAAATAAATAAATCCTGCAATCCTAATTCTTCCTTTAGCCCACCCTTTGTATCTCTGCTGCAGTCCCAGCTGATTGCCTGTAAACATACCCAACCTAGCTTTATCGGGCTAAAAATGGCAGTGTAGATGTGGTGCTGTAGGAGCCCATCCAGACCCTAGGTATGCACTTGTGCTGCTGATCAGTGCAGAAGCCCAGGCTGCCTCATCTACGCCACTGTTTTTAGCCATGCTAGCGCAGGTATGTCTATCCACGCTGTACTGACCCCTCAGGTTGCAGCAGAGACAAACCCTGTGTGTACAGTGCCTAGCACAATGTGGCCTCGACGTCAATTGGGCGGTCTGCGTGCTACTATTGTACAAATAATTAATAATAAATGATACCCCTAGTTTTGCATGCAAGCCTTGAGTTTCTCTGCCAAAGTTCTAGCTTGCAATTGCATTGGAAAACCATTCCCAGCGAGTAGTTATCAGTGGTTCACAGTCAGGCTGGAAGGGCATAACGAGTGGGGTCCCCCAGGGATCGGTTCTGATTCTGTTCAATATCTTCATCACTGATTTAGAGAATACATTTATAAAGTTTGTGGACAATACCAAGCTGGGAGGGGCTGCAAGTGCTTTGTAGGATAGGATTAAAATTCAAAATGATCTGGACAAACTGGAGAAAGGGTCAATAAGGACAAATGCAAAGTACTCCACTTAGGGAGAACAGTCAGTTGCACACATACAAAATGGGAGATGACTGCCTAGGAAGGAGTACTGCGGAAAGGGGTTGGGGGTCATAGTGCATCACAAGCTAAATATGAGTGAAGACTTGCAAAAAATAGTGAACATCATTCTAGGCCATGAGAAGTAATTCTTCCGCTCTACTCTGCGTTGATTAGGCCTCAACTGGAATATTGCATCCAGTTCTGGGCGCCACATTTCAGGAAAGATGTGGACAAACTGGAGAAAGTCCAGAGAAGAGCAACAAAAATGATTAAAGGTCTAGAAAACATGATCTATGAGGGAAGATTGAAAACCTTGGGTTTGTTTAGTCTGGAGAAGAGAAGACTGTGTGGGGGTGGGGGGCATGATAACAGTTTCCAAGGACATAAAAGCTTATTTCAAAGAAAAGGACACAATTTTTTTCCTTAACCTCTGAGGAAAGGACAAGAAGCAATGGACTTTAATTGCAGCGAGGGAGGTTTAGGCTGGATGTTAGGAAAAACTTCCAAACTGTCGGTGGTTAAGCCCTGGAACAAATTGCCCAGGGAGGCTGTGGAATCTCCGTCATTGGAGGTTTTTAAGAACAGGTGAGACAAACACCTGTCAGGAATGGTCTAGTTATTACATAATCCTGCCTTGAGCACAGGGGACTGGACTAAATGACTGATGAGGTCCCTTCCAGTTCTACACTTCTATGGTTCACAGAGCGCTTCCATTGCATATGAATTCCTGAAACCTTTGCCTCTGGATTTCCGGCCTGCATTTGCCAGAAGGATCAGCAGTTATCTTTCAGCGTTTTCACCCAGCGCCAAACTCAACGGGAGCCTGTGTATAAAATGACCGTTGTCCTGATGGCCAGATTCCTTTCCCTAATATCTCCCAGAATGAATATGAACCAGTAACTGTGACTTTAGTGGGGCAGGATGGCTGTGAAATGGAAGATGTATTAGCATGTTCATTTAGAACCTTCCCCATCTCCTGCAAAAATAAATAACAGGAGTAAAACACTCTCCCTCTTGGGTTTGGGACGCAGAAATTGTTCCTGGACTCAGACTAGTGATTCGTATTTAAATGTTTGGTATTGCCAGGCCAGTAGCTGCAATAAAAGTGAAACACCGGTTTTGTGTTCAGCAGTGCTACAAATTAAAGTGCAATGAGGCTGAATTAGCCAGTGAATATTAGCAATTCCCATGCCGAGCCAAGAGTCAATAAATCTTTGTTGTATTTGACTCTTTTTTAGCCACGTTCTGCCAAAGCGATTATTAAAGCAAGTGGATAAACGTCAGCTGTGCATCCAGTTTCTAAGCTTACATTCTTTTAGCTTCTTGCAGTGGTGGTGTAGCCATGTTGGTCCCAGGATATTCGAGAGACAAAGTGGGTGAGGTCATATCTTTTCTTGGACCAACTTCTGTTGGTGAGGGAGACCACCTTTCGAGCGATACAGAGCTCTTCTTTAACTTTTAAATGTAGGCTTTTTGTATTCAAGTGCAGACATGTCCTGTGCCTTTTAAGCCAGCATTCCCATTTATATATCCCCTTCCGGTATATCAGTAGGACAGATATCAGGCTGTATTCTGCAAATGCAGCCACAGTATTTCAGAAGCGTCGTCGTCCTTCGTGGGTGATTTATCCACCCCCAAATTTAGAAGAAGCCTGTTTTGAGTTACTGGCTCTGAAGCTTCATTACCTACCCATTCAGCAAAGTTGACTTAATTGTCGTTACTGTGTTTCAGAGTTAGCCTCTATTTTGATGACTGGAAGCATTACACTCTTCCATCAGATCTGTGGCTTCAGGCTGTCTGCAGTCTCAGGCAGATGTCACCGCATCAAGTTTAGATTCTGTTCAACTCTGAAAGGGTTTCTTTGCAACCATATGGGCTAGAAACTGTAGTTGTAAATCAAAAGCTTCTGTAGCAAATTCTGCAGGAAAGGGGGCGACGTGGCTTTGGAATACACTGGGCCCTGCCCATGCGGCCTCTGATCTCTTCCAAACTGCAAGTTCAGAGACGACTTTCTGAACTGATCTCTTGAGAAAGTTTAAGCAGGCAGGGAAATTAAATCTACACCTAACGATATATTAATACTAATAGTCGTACCTGCCTCTTTTGGTCCATAGCTCTCAAAGCACTTTACAAAGAAGGTGAGTATCGTCCCTATTTTACAGATGGAGAAACTGAGGCACGGGAGAGGAAGTGATTTTTAAGTGACTCACCCAAGGTCAATCAACAGGCCAGTGGCAGAGTCAGGAAATGAATCGAGGTCTCCTGCTCCCTATCCACTAGGCCGCAGTGCTCCATGGGCTATGCTTTGCATTAGCGGCATTTCAGTTTACCCTTAATGCACCTTGTGATGTTGCCAGCAAAATGCCATGTGTGTCAAAAGTGTGTTTGCGCCTTCATGGAATCGCTGCAGCAACTGGCGATGAGTGAAAGAAAGCCTGTTTGCCTAGCGCCCATCCGTACCGATTACCGCGTTCTACAGCATAGGTGGTGCGTGTCTGGGTGGACTGAGCTGGGTTGTGTGTATCGACGGCCCTCTAAGGGTGGCCCTCTGGATGTCAAGGGATTCATGCCTCCAGTCAGTGCTGGATAAGGTATAAACACTACAGGCCCAGCCACCTGGAATCATGTGGTTCCATCAGCAGCTTAGCTTTCATTCAAACCCGCTGCTCTGGGGGACGCTCCCGCAGCAGATGAGGCTCTGGAGGGGGGGACGCCTTCTCTGCCATCACCCCATCGGAGCTCTGCTGGCTGGTGTCGGCAGGGATCCTGGCCACACAGCACTCTGCTTGGACGGGTGGAGGTGGAGTCCTTCCTCGGGGGCAGAGTCTAGTCTGCCTAGAGGTCTGGAGTGGTGGGATTGGGCTCCTTACCAGTTTAGAAGACAACAGATGTGTGTCTGGCCCCTGCTGCTGCTGTTACACAATGGAGAGGTGGGGGATGGGGTGAGGGGGCAGAGCCACAGAATAGGGGTTGGGCTTTGAAGTGCTCCTAGGCATGCCCTGGATTGTCTTAATTCGAGCCTGCCTCCAGCTTCTCAGTTACAGAGAGAACCCCCACGCTTCTGCTCTATAGCAGTTGGGAAACTTGGCTTGAGCGTGCTGTTGGCAAAATGGGACTCAATCCGAGAGGAGGGTGGGGGTATGGAACCAGCTGGCGACAGGAAGTTGGGCATGAATCCCAGGTGCTCTAACTTGCACCAGGGAAATCACTGCATGGGAAGCATCACAGGGATATCCCTGTGGGCATTTGAGTTAAGGAGGGAGCAGGGCCATCCCACGGGGCAAATTGTGAGCGAATTGTGCAGGAGGCCAAGCTGTGAATTGGATCTCTCCCGTCATCCTGACTCCCTTCTCTCTGCCCTATCTCCTCTCTTCCTGCAGGTGCCCATCGCTACACTGCATTGCACTGAAGATGTCTAACAGCAACACGACGCAAGAGACCCTGGAAATAATGAAAGAGTCGGAAAAAAAGCTGGTGGAGGAATCTGTGAACAAAAACAAATTTGTATCCAGGTCACCAAGCAAGGAAGAAGTTGAGAAGGATGGGGAGGAGACCAACGTACGGCAGGAATCTCAGGTAAGCCCATGGCACCTTTTCATCCTCCAGTCCCAATGTTACCATTACGAGAGGCAATGGCAAACTGGCCCAATTTGTGGAGGTTCCCATTGCACCCTGCTAGCCACCCCAACCATTTGATGCTTTTGCAAAGGCTAGAAATGTTTGCATGAAACACCCACCTAGTTAGCGGGGAGATCCTGCCTGGAAAGGGTTATGGATCTATACTGTTCTCAGTGGTAGCAGATGACAGAACAAGGAGTAATGGTCTCAAGTTGCAGTGGGGGAGGTTTAGGTTGGATATAAGGAAAAACTTTTTCCCTAGGAGGGTGGTAAAGCACTGGAATGCGTTACGTAGGGAGGTGGTGGAATCTCCTTCCTTCGGGGTTTTTAAGGTCAGGCTTGACAAAGCCCTGGCTGGGATGATTTAGTTAGGGATTGGTCCTGCTTTGAGCAGGGGGTTGGACTAGATACCTCCTGAGGTCCCTTCCAACCCTGATATTCTATGATTCTATGCGGGTTTTGCTGGCTCGCCGAGGTGGGTGGTTCAGTATCCTACCCAGATGGACATAAGGAAAGCGAGAGTGGTTCTGTAGAGAGACAGTGAGGATATTGTGTGTGGGCTGAGCGGTCCTCAGGAAGGAACCCAAGTTTTGAGCTGAATTGAATCATCTTGTGGTTTTCTTGAACAAGCCAGCCCTCTTGCAGGAAGTGGGTGAGTTTGGAATTAAGGTCGGGGGTCAGCTCCTCAGCTTGTGGAAATCAGCAGAGCTCCAGCGAAGTCACTGGAGTAGCCACCAAGTCACATCCCCTCTCTGTGCCTCTCTTTCTTCTGTCTGTTATGTCTGTTTCGCCTGTAAGCTCTTCGGGGCAGGTCGTGGGTGCCCATACGATGCCTCGCACAATGGGGCCTGATCACAGTTGTGGTCTCTAGGCGCTCCTGAGAAATAGACCATGCTGATACCGACTGGCACCAGCTGGCCTCGAGTGTGGACTTGGCTTGTCAAGCACGTTGAGAAAGGCACCAGTGTGCAGACTCCTGCTTTCTCAGAACAGGCTCGCGAGGCTGGCACGGAAGGGAAAGTTTGGAAATATTCCTAAATGGATCTTGCTGAAGCTGCAGCCATCTCTGCGCAAAGCACAGAGATTTGTGGTAACGTACCACTTAAAAGGTGCTTCCATTGTACTTCGGCTGAAGAGGGGGAAATGGGCCTTGCTGCTGGACGGTAGTCGCTGTGATCGGAACGTGTTCTGGATGATACACGGTGCGATGCTGCGCTTGAAATCCAGTGGCTGGCGCTAGGTTGCCTATGGAAACTGGCATACAAGCGCCATCGCTGTGCAGACATAGGACGCTGCCACTTTAAGATGAATGGGGTAGGAGGGGGTTTGTCCAGCTCCAAATGAGACAGGAGCAATTGCCACCCCGCTGCTGTGATTCATGTTCCCCTTGATCGCTACGGCAGCAGGCGCTGCTGAGTCCTTGCCTATCTTCGGACCCTGCTCAGAGCTCACCTGGCCCTCCGCTTGCCCCACTGCTTCCACTAACCCTGTCCCAACCTCAGGTACCCCCTCAAACCCCTCTGCTCCCTGTGCCCTTGTAGCTTCCCCTTATCCAGCAAGGCAGAGACAGCTTGGGCCTCGCTAGCAACAGTGGCTAAGCGGGGTTGTGGCATCTCTGATGGGATCAGCAGCAGGGTAGCCCCCCAGTTCTAGGGGTCCATCTGTGGAAAGGGTGCTGAGCGTCTGACGCTCGTTGCCTTTGGCCTTTCCCTTCACCTCTGGGTTTAGCCTGCGTTTGCTCGGTAAATGACTAGTTAGCTTTTCTAGGCTTGGACTTTGGCTGAGAGGACAGAGCTCCTTGCAGAGCGGGGTCTCTTCTCGCAGCTCCCAGCCAGCTCATTTTGAAAGGAATTCGGCTGTCTTGTGCATTCAGGGAAAGTCCCCACTCCGCCTGGCGGTTTCATTCACTCAACACAGCTCCCCCTCAAGGCCAGCGGCCCGGCTGAGCTGCGTGGTCCTGCCAAGCTGCGACGAGGTGCTGTTTATAAGCAGGCCCTGCGAGCCTGGTCATGAGCTCCGCTGCAAGGCTTCTGGCACAGAGATGGACGCGTCAGTACACGTGTCAGATGGCACTTGCCGAGCGGAGAAGGTTTCTGCCTCCAGGAGCCATCACAACTGAACACGCTCCGCCAGCTCCCGCGACTTGGGAGCACCCAGCGCCAGGCAGATGGTAGGCTTCTTTATGAGACCTCATCGCCGAGCTGCTGTGCAAGCCCATGGTGGGGAGGACTTCGGCTGCTTCAGATCGCAGGAGGGTACTGTAAAGAGAAGCCACGGCTGCAGCTGATTTAAAGGGAGGAAAAGTAAGACAGCCAAATAAAATACCACCGTCTGGAAACGAGGCCTGCAAAAGGAGAAGTGTGCGAGAGTGTGACCTCGGGGCAGGGCTGATTTGCAGAGGGGCTGAGTGCTCCTACTGAGGACACTCTGACCGTCGAGCTCCGAGCCTTCCCTCAGAGGGCCAGTGACTGCAGTGGAGGTGGTGATATTTCCTCACTGCTTCCCGGGGGGTCACGAGGCTTCCTGCAGGTTTGCAAAGCACTGAGACATCGCCCCGTGATCCAGCTGGAGAAGTGCAGAGGGGGCTGCTTGTGACAGCGGGCACTGCTGAAACTTGTCTTAAAGGGATCTCTCCAGCATAGATGATGATAGGGCATCCTTTCTCTGATACCTTCAGTAAGAAGGCTCATGGTAAGTGAATCTCTACTGCAGACATGGTCTGTGTGCCCCCCCGTGCTGACAACCTGATTTACTGCATGTATCGGAGTCCTTAGGAGCCCCAGGCATGGCCCACGACCCGACTGTTCCAGGCGCTGTACAAACACAGGGCAAAAAACCAGTCTCTGCCCCAAAGAGCTGACAATCTACCTGTAAGACAAGACGGACAACAGATGGATGCAGACAGACGGGAGTACAAGAAAATGACGAAACAGTGTCTGAGCTCCTGAAGTCTTGTTCTTTGCACCACCTAAAGACATTGGTTCTAAAGCGTGCTGGGCTCTGCATTTCATGCTACCCCGTGTGATGCTCTGGAAGGCTGGGCTGGCCAGGGTAAAGCCCTTTCTCCTGGATTTCCCAGCTTGTCCCTCCCCAGCAACTGCTCCCGAGTCACCGTTTGCACATTTCCATGGATGATGTGAAGGGTTTTCATGGTTACCTTTTGGACTCAGGATCTTTCTCTGTAGGACAGACTCTGTGCTGTGCTCTGGCGAAAGCCCGAGGAGGTAAATTGCCAGACTTTTGATCCCAACCACAGCCCTGGCTGCTAAATGGTGGATGGAACAGGAGTGTCACCAGAAAGCAACATGGAGAGTCGACACCAGAAGGGTCCTCTCCTGAGGCCAGACAATTTCGGTCTGCCCGAGACTCCAGACTCGACTCCTCGCTGTGGAAGCCAGAAAGGGAGTGAGAGCTCCCTGGCTTCCCTGAAGAGGTGGTGCGTGAAGTGAAGCAGCACTAAGTGATCCCTCTCCAGAGAATCTTCTTGCAAGAAGTTCTGTAGCAGTTCTCTCGTGGCCTGTGATCTGAGTCCGGGAGTAGTTTGGATAGCATTTGCTAGACCCCACCTCTCTCTGTCCCAGTGGCCTGCAGTCCTCTTATTGCTCTGCAGCTGTTCTCCTTCAAGCTGGCATCGGACAGAAGCAGTACGGTGCCGAAGCAGAATGAGGGGTGTCGACTTTTATCGGAGATTCAGGTTGTTACTGTGAGATAAGCTCCTCTAGAAAGGAAACCTTCCCAGGCAGACTTAGGTGGTACGTCCCCATTTAACTGTCCTGGCTTAGCGAGGTAGAGGCCGGAATCCTCTCGCTGGCTTCTCAGACCTGCGTCATTTCAATGACAAATCAATCCGGGCACTTCCTGGGAACTTGTTGTGCATACGATGGGGAAATGTTAACATCCGCTTCTTGCACCTCTCTTCTGTGTGTGCGTCTGCTTCCAAGGGCTTGAAACCACAAAGAGGGCTGCTGCAGGTGGCAGGTTCTGAAAGGCTAGTTCTTCATAGTGCTTTCCCAGGCCTAGAAGGCAGATTCTGAACACGCTGTGGCTGGACTTCACATCTGTTGAGGGTGAACTATAAAGAGGGTATGGTTTCCACTCCAGCCGGCCCCATCACATATGCATATCTACTCCCCATCGCGAGTAAATAACGTTTCATTATTATGCTGGGAAGACAAGGTGGGAGAGGGAATATATTTTATTGGGCCGATCTGTTGGTGAATGAGCTGTTGGTCCAATAAAAAAAATTACTTCTCCCACCTTGTGTCTTTCATATCCTGCAACGCTGGATTGGGCTGGATTTACGACCTTTCATTTCGTGCTCCTGTTCAGTCTTTGGCTGGGGCCTTGTCACAGGCCTGGTGATCAGGCCTACCCAGGTCCCAGAGAGCTGGCCTGGCTTCGATTGGCTTTATAATTCATGGTGACAAGTTTGTGAAGGGAGATTAACCTCGTGCTTCAGGGTTTAAAATAGTCTCTAATTACTGGAGACCAGGATTAGACCTGAAGTGGGGGCAGATTATCCCACAGCTGCTACTGGGGGGGTTTTGCACCTTCCTCTGAAGCACCAGGTGCCGTGCACTGGCAGAGTTGGGCGTACTGCGCTAGATGGACTGGGGTCTGCTGATTCGTCTGCAAAGTTTGCCTCTTTGGGTCTGACAGGCAGCTGTGGGCGGCCATCTGTGCTGCCTCCTGTTGGATCCGCTTGCTCCTGCTGGCACCAGAGAGGGTTGGCCTGGAACGTGCTGTGTACGCGGTGGGGTTTGGGCGGCCCTGCGATGTGTCACTCTAGCAAACCGGTTTATACAGCATGGCGTAGGTTCAGATTAAACCTCCCACGTTCTCTTTCCTCTCTCCACAGAGGCGGACTTCAAATCATGGACACGCCAGAAAAAGAGCCAAGGTAGGAGACACTCTCCCCGTCCCCCCCTCCCTCCCCCCCGGCCTTCTGCAGGAGCGCTGAGCTACTCGGGGAAGAGGGTTTGAGTCCCACACTGACCCCAGAACTCCACAATCCTCCAGTTAGTGCTTCTGAAAACAGCCATTAAACCAGCTCCCCAGCTATCATCTCCTCGAGCCAAGTGCCGCAGCCGTTTGGACACCTCGCTGGCTTGTTTTGCTCTCTCTTATTACACTGACAGCCTGCGTAGTCAGGGACCCTGACAAGTCACTGTGCTAGGTCTGTGCCCTCCACAGCGTCCCGTGGCTGTGAAACTCCAGAAGGGAATTCACTTGTCCAATTAGTTGCATCGTGGCTGTTTACCTGGATGCATCTGTTTTCTGCCCAACTAAGGACATTCACCCACCAATGGACCCAGCGGAAGAGTGAATTTTCACCCAGTTAAACTAAAAGTGAAAAATATAAGTGGGAAATAATGTTTCGCAGCCATCTAGTTACGCTTATTTTTCCCTCCTCTTCAGAGGATATTGTGGCACAAGCCGGCCGATCGCATACGATTTTAATCTGTTTCCTGCTGCGCTCCCTTTATTTAGCAGACAAAGACCTAACACAATCCAGTGGCTGGAATTTGAAGCTAAACAAATTCAGACTGGAAACAAGGCGTCGGTTTTTAGCAGTGAGGGTAACGAACCGTTGGAATGACTTCCCCAGGGCTGTGGCAGATTCTCAGTCACTGGCGATTTTCCCATAAAGATTGAATGTTTTTCTAGAAGAGATGCTGTAGCAAGCGGGTGATTTCAGGGAGGTCCCAGGGCCCATGTTACAGAGGGAGTCACACTAAATGATCAGGGTGGTCCCGTCTGGCCTTAGGATGGCTGACTCAGGGCTGGAATAATCTGCCCAATGGCACCTCTTTCTTCCTTAGTACTCTGTGTGGCAGTCAGATGACACAATCTAATGGTCCCATCTGGCCTTAATCTGGGAGTGTATCCAGCAGCCAGGAAGGCTGGCATGCCAGTGACCCCCCTGCCATGGTGTGGGAGAGCACATGCTATGCTCAGCCCTGCTGCCCAGAGCCGGAGCTCCCCCGGATCTCGGGTGGTTGGGTGACACATTTTGGGCTGAGAGTCCTGAAGCGTTATAAAAGCGTTACTTTGAACCTGAAGCACCCGAAGTTGTCGAGCAGGCAGGTGTGGTGGAAACGGGATGGCAGCCATTAAACCAAGGGAAGCAGCAACATCACCTCCTGCTTCGAAAGACTTAGTCAGTTTCAGGGTTGCCCCTTATTGAGGGTTTAAGACTTGGCAGGTTATTGAGTGTGCGGGCTTGCAGAGGCAGGAGCAGGCTGTGTAACTGCTCGGCACGATTTCATGCTAACAGAGGCTAAGTGGTCCGGTAGATTAGCACAATAGCCTTTCTCCTCAAATATGGTGGGGTCAGTCTCAATTAAGCTCTCTAGAAAAGAAGAATTAATTTGTTGCCCTCACACCGACAAACCTCTGCTTTTGCCTGTGTTACTGCCGGCTCCAAGAATTTGCATTTTAGCCGCCATCTCGTTGTGACGGCAGCAGTTTAATTGGCACCGATGAAGTGAGCGGCTTGGTCGCACGTCAAAGTGCGTGTGAGATGTATGTGGTGGTTCTTTGTATTTCAGTCTAATTCGAAGCTCAAGCTGGTCAGGAGCCTGGCAGTGTGTGAAGAATCCTCCAGCCCCTTTGTGGATGGGCCCTTGGAAGCCCAGGTAGGCCAAGATTTAGCCAGGTCATAAAATGTGAGTGCTTCTTTTCCGTGCTGGTCCAAGGGAGAACTGCTTCCAGCAATGGCTCCGTTTCCTAGGTCTCATCCACAGTGCGAGCGAGGGGTGTGATCCCCTTGCTCGTCTGCGCATTCTTGCACTTGCTGGTATAAATAGCAGTGTAGCCACGGCAGCATGGGAAGTGCCAAATTCAAAGCCACCTGAAATCCGGGCGCTGGGCTTTCACTGCTGCTACGCATGCTACCATGACTATCCTGCTATTTCTACTCACGTTAGCTCGCTGGTCGAGACGAGCCATTTGCTTTGTGTACAAAGGCATCGTAATTAACAACTTAACTGCCTTCCCCAAACAAACATGAATCCGAGCACAGCATATCCAGTGGGGTCCCCCAGGGATCAGTGCTGGGTCCGGTTCTGTTCAATATCTTCTTCAATGATTTAGATAATGGCCTAGACAGTACACTTATCGCGGATGTGGATGATACCAAGCTGGGAGAGGTTGTAAGTGCTTTGGAGGATAGGATTAAAATTCAGAATGATCTGGATAAACTGGAGAAAGGGTCTGAGGTAAATAGGATGAAATTCAATAAGGATAAATGCAAAGTACTCCACTTAGGAAGGAACAATCAGTTGCACACATACAAAATGGGAAATGACTGCCTAGGAAGGAGTACTGCAGAAAGGGATCTGGGGGACAGCTAAATATGAGCGAACAGTGTAACACTGTTGCAAAAAGAGCAAATGTTGTGGGATGTATTAGCAGGAGTGTCATAAGCAAGACAAGTAATTCTTCCACTCTACTCCGCGCTGATCAGGCCTCAGTGGGAGTCTTGTGTCCAGTTCTGGGTGCCACATTTTAGGAAAGACGTGGAAAAATTGGAGAGAGTCCAGAGGAGAGCAGCAAAAATGATGAAAGGTCTAGAAAACATGACCTACGAGGGAAGATTGAAAAAGTTGGATTTGTTTAGTCTGGAGAAGAGAAGACTGAGAGGGGATGTAACAGTTTTCAAGTGCATAAAAGGTCATTACAAGGAGGAGGGAGAAGAATTGTTCTCCATAACCTCTGGGGATAGGGCAAGAAGCAATGGGCTTAAATTGCAGGAAGGGAGTTTTAGGTTGGACATTATGAAAAACTGCCTGACTGTCCGGGTGGTTAAACCCTGGAATAAATTGCCCAGGGAGGTTGTGGAATCTCCGTCATTGGAGATTTTTAGAGCAGATTGGACAAACCCCTGTCAGGGATGGTCTAGGTAATATTTAGTCCTGCCATGAGTCCAGGGGACGGGACTAGATGACCATCAAGGTCCCCTCCAGTCCTGTGATTCTGTGACTTAGCTATCAAGTGCATGGTCCCTGATGCTGCTCACGCCAGCCGCTGTGCGTGGAATCTGAAGAGCCACAAGGACACGTTTGGAGTGTTGAGCTCAACAAAGGGCTGTTTTGCTTATTTCTAGGACATTATTCAGTTGCATGTCAGCTGCCCCTCGGACAAGGAAGAGGAGAAGTCTACAAAAGATGGGCCCGAGAAAGAGGAAAAAGACAAGAATAAGGAGAAGGCACCAAGGAAAATGCTCTCTAGAGGTCAGTGCACTGGCGTGGGGCTGCAGGAGCCTGCTTCCTGGGTTCTGACAGCCGGGACTCAGCCGTTAGTGCAGGGAGGCAGATCTCCGTTAACTGGCACGGTCCTTTGGAGTTTTGTTGCAGGGGGAGCATTCCTGTGACCTGGAATGTGCTCTACCGGACACCCCAGTGCTGGATGGTCTAGGTGTAGTAAATCCTGCTTCAGCACGGAGGGCTGGACTAGCTGACCCCTCAAGGTCCCGTCCAGACGACATTTCTATTACTCTGACATGTGGCTTCCTTTTATGGTCTTGGAGATCTGGATGTTTTTGAATGATACAGCTACAAACAACACCACCCCGGAGAAGTTCCTGCTTTCAGTTTCTCTTTGTGAAACTCACCAATAGAGACGGGGCTGTAGAGGGGTTTGGGAGACGTCCAACTCAGAGGCTTTATACGAATCCCTTTTTAAAAATTTCGGAACATAAAAGTGGTTGAAAGAGCAAAGTTTAAAATTTGCATCCAGAATGCAAATCATACCTGAAATCCTGCCGCTGAGAGTCACTCTTCTGCCAGCTCCACTGTGCTGGGGCAGGTGGAATGTCCCATACAGCTTTTCTACTACCACTTAAAGAAGGATGTTCATGGTGAAGAGATCTCTGAGGTCTAGGATACAAAAGTAATTCAAGTGCAAGGCTTCTAAGCGTTCACTTTTGGCCACTAGAGGGCATCCCACAAGCACTGCCGGGGGCGGGGGGGGGGGGTGACCTGTTTAACAGTGTAGTGGGGGGGAGGCACTGAGAACATCGGGCTCTTGCAGATTTCTTTTCAGCCTCCTTAACTTTTGCATGAAGATTTTTACTTCTCTGAATGTTAAATAGATTTTTAAAATGAAAACGTTCCCTTCTAGGAGGTGGTAGAATCTCCTTCCTTAGAAGTTTTTAAGGTCAGGCTTGACAAAGCCCTGGCTGGGATGATTTAATTGGGGATTGGTCCTGCTTTGAGCAGGGGGTTGGACTAGATGACCTCCTGAGGTCCCTTCCAACCCTGATATTCTATGATTCTCTAATTGTTGTTTGCAATGCTTCGCAAACTGTTTTATTCTGGATCTTTGTGGGTTCTTATAGGGCCCCGGTGACCAGATCATCTGATATGTATTCATGTTTTAATCTTCCCTCTGCCCCTGGGGGTTTAAGGAACTATCACTCCCTCCATGTTACAGCTAGGGAAACTGAGGAACAGAGCAATTCTCTGACTTGCTCACGATCGTGGAAGGAGTGTGTGGCAGAGCCAGGAATTGAACCCAGGTATTCTGGGTCCCTGTCAAGCGTCGTAATCACAAGAAAAGGAGTACTTGTGGCACCTTAGAGACTAACCAGTTTATTTGAGCATAAGCTTTCGTGAGCTAAGCTGTAGCTCACGAAAGCTTATGCTCAAATAAATTGGTTAGTCTCTAAGGTGCCACAAGTACTCCTTTTCTTTTTGCAAATACAGACTAACACGGCTGTTACTCTGAAACCTGTAATCACAAGAGCAGTCTCCCTTCCTTTTGAATGGCTGTGACAAAGTGGGAATGTTCTTAATGTTTCCTCTGAATACTGTGTGGGTGCCTCAGTTTCCCCTATGCGTTTCTTAAGTATCTAGGTGGTGGGATAAAGGCATATGATTGTTGCAGAACCCTAGAGGGCAGGGGTGATGGTGTCTGCACAGAGAATGGCCGACACCCTGTCTCCTGGCAATTGATGGTCTGGGCCCTTCCCCCCTGCAAGGTGAGAGCTGAAGGTGTTGGAGAACAAAGAGATCAGGTGGCCTCCTTGCCCGAGAAAGTGACAAAGGCCAGAGGAGGGGCTGGAGGAGGTTTCAGTTTGGAGCTGGCTGGGGAGACTGGGGGGAGGCCCAGAACTGGGGTCTGGGCTCCCTACCCCCCAAGATGGACCTGACTGAGACGTCCTGTTTTCTGTACCTACAAGCTCTGTTTTGGACTTGGTTCCTGTCGTCTAATAAACCTTCTGTTTTACTGGCTGGCTGAGAGTCACGGTGAATCTCAGGAAGTGGGGGGTGCAGGGCCTTGACTCCCCCACACTCTGTGACCATGGCTAGTAGTAAGAATCTTTCAACTGCTAATCTAGGGCTAATTTCTCTATCTCTAAGCAGAGTCAGCTCCATTGCTTCGTACGCACTCATGCTGGCAGTGACTTTGAGCCCTAGAGAGTGACTCTAGGAATCCCGTCACTTTCCCTTTGTGCTGCCTGTGTGATGGGTAATTGTGTTTCCATAGCATTTAGAAGCCCCAGTACTGGATCAGGACCCATAGCGCTAGGCCCTGAATACACTTTGAACAAAAAGACAGGACGCTTCCTTTAATCTGTTCTGTTGTTGTTGTTTCAGATTCCAGCCAAGAATACACAGACTCCACTGGAATAGATTTGCATGAATTTTTAGTAAATACACTGAAAAAAAATCCAAGGTAGGTCGCAAGATGGCAAAACCACCAGTTGATTGAGCGGAGGGAGGAAGATGCTGTTAACCGGTGCTCCACACTCCAGGGATTAAGGGAAGGGCTTGCATGACTGCAGACAAAATGTGGGTGGGGGGGGAGGGGCAGAAGGGGGCTGTCAGAAATCGCAAACCCCCCTGGCGGTGGGT
This sequence comes from Lepidochelys kempii, assembly GCF_965140285.1. NCBI lineage: Eukaryota > Metazoa > Chordata > Testudines > Cheloniidae > Lepidochelys > Lepidochelys kempii. Next base: position 3,629,930 of record NC_136399.1, on the reverse strand, counting down.
TTCACATCTTGGAGTTCAGGGGGACTTGGCCCAGAGTAGGTGGTTGATAAACCCAGGCAGGAGGAGCAGTAATTTCATTATTGCAGGTTAGTGAAACAGACATGCTTGTGCATTATGGATTCAAACCGAGGGAGGGAAAATAATTGGTTTGAATACAGGCAGGAAGGGAGCCTTAATTGCTCTAAAATCCTTCCTCTGAATAGCTATCAAAGACCTGTCTGGAGAGTGCCTGCCACAATATCAGTAATAAATAATATCAAACTGAATTCCAAGCACTGGTTAGGCATAAAAATAACTAGCTTGTGTTTCTATCCATATGGCCACCACCGGCGCAAGGATCCCAGAAACACAGTCGTCATACAGCAATGGATCGCCTTGAATGGAAAAACTTGACTCATCATTGATTATGTATTTTTTTTATACTCTGCAGCTGAGGGAGGGCGAAGCCTGTATGTTTAACAGCCTGGAGCTTTGCTAATGCCAGGCACTTTCTGTTTCTCAGAGGTAGAGGGGTGTTCATCTGCAATTATGGAAGCGAGCTGCATTCTTCTCTCCTCTTCGAAACGTGATTTATTTATTCATTCCTTCTTTTCCTCCCCACTTTTTCTGGACAGGGATCGAATGATGCTGCTAAAGTTAGAACAGGAGATTCTGGAATTTATTAGCGATAACAAGTAAGTGGCCAGCAGAGTTTGCATGAAGCGAAGCTGGCTGGTGGCTTGGGAAGTAGGAGGCGCTCTCACTCTGCCGGGGGACGAGAACAAGGCTCACGCATATCTGCTAAGAGAGCTGTTTGAAAACAGCCTGCTCCATCTGCCATGCTCTACGGTTCCCATTGCCACCAATCTGAGCACTGGACAATATTGAATGTGTCTGTTTATCCTCCCACAGCCCTGGGCTGCAGGGCAGAGCTGTTCCCCCGTTTCACAGATAGACTTCAGGATGTGTCTTCCCTGCACAGTTCACCTGGGTGTCTGGCCTCCTGGTCAGCCTAGGCTGCATGTCAGCCTCCCCACAGCAAAGCCCTCTCCGCATTGCTGGGTCCTTATTGGTTCTGCATTTGCTTGGGTGTGGCTTGGGGCATAGCCAATGGGTCTTTGTGCTGAGATGCTCTAGGATTCTTTCCCAGTCACTTGTGTCAATTCCAGGGTAACTTGTCTGTCCTTTGGGGGAGGCTCCCTGGGGGCATTGGAGGACTATCCACACTTGAGAGACTTGGCCAGTGTCCTCACTGTAAAATGGGCGGGTTCCTGCCCGAGTTAAAGTACACTCAAACTCTAACCCACCCTCCTAGCCGTGTAAGCTCGCCTGGGCTTGAAACACCTGGAAAACCCAGGTCAGAGGTTTGGCTGGACGATGGGTGGGTTGGGGTTAGTGACTTGCCCAGGGTCACACAGGAACTCTGTGGCAGAGCAGGGAATTGAGCACAGATCTGCAGGCCAGCCCCTGGCCCATGGGAGACTGGCTCGTTCCTGGGCCTGGGAAGACTTTCGCTGTCTAGCTGCTGTTCGAATCCAGACCAGGTCGTAGTGACTGAAAGCGCCAACCGTGTGAAATGAGTTTGGGTCCCAGGCCGGTTCGCAGGGCCTATGTCACAAAGGCTGGCTCAGCTGTTGGCAGGAGCTTATGAGCAGAGAAGCCTGGGGGCAAGGCAAACCCATTGCCCTCTCTCCCCCAGAGGTGCTCCTTGCAGGGCAGAGCTGGGGCAAAGTGGCAGGGGCAGGCGTCTGGTGCTGGTGCCCCCCCACATCTGGAGGTCAGAGCGAGAGCTCACTGCCCAGGCCTGGATGTGTCCAAAAGTGACCCTTTCTGCTTTGTTTGTTTGAAGGATGCATTTTAAAGATGCTCCTGTTTTGTAAGGCCCCCTCTAAACAAGGGGCTTGAGATTTGAAATAACAGGGATTTTCGAAGGGTTTTCCTCTTGCTCTGCAGCAGCTCAAAACACAAAGTGCTTTTCGACCTGTCCTACTCCCCTCTCGTTCCTGCCCAGAGCCCTTGAGAGCACCCGTCCCTCCACGGGTGCTCCCACCCTTCACACAGCCTGTGGGTATGGTTGGGAGCTGTCATTGGGAGCTCTCAAATGGCTTTACACGGGAGATAGGGTGAAAGAACTCCATGCTTGACCCAGCTCCCATTGGAACCAGCTTCTGACCTGAGGCCCCAATCCAGCGAAGCCGCAAAGCACGGGATTAAAGTTAAGCGGCATCTTGGAGAATCGGGACCGGGGCTCATAGCTGGTCTTTCTTCCCTGGGTCCCGGCTCAGCAGCGTTAAGCCCGTGAGCCACCCCACCCCGGCTTTGGCGCATGGAGTCGCCGAGACCCGAGCACGTGTTAAAATGCTTTGTTGAATCAGGCCCCTGATCCTTCTGGGCTGAGCCCTGTTTGCGCCAGGTTAATCTGGTCTGTTTAACGCCGTCTGAATACGCCTCTGTTCTCAGCAGTCAGGTCAAGAAGTTCCCTCAGATGACCTCATATCACAGGATGCTCTTGCACAGGGTAGCTGCCTACTTCGGCATGGACCATAACGTTGACCAAACTGGGAAAGCCGTCATTATCAACAAGACCAGTAACACCAGGATGTAAGGAGAGCCCTGGGGAGGGCTGGGAAACCCCTCCCAAGCAACCCCTTCCCTTCCCCATCCCCAAAGCACTCCTGGGATATTTCACAGCCTCATCCCAACAGGCCTTAAAGGGGTGTGGGTGTGGGGAGGAGGGAATGAAGGAGGAGGGAAGCCTAGAGACCCACCCTCCCAAATCCAAGTGCAGACATGAGTGGCAGCTTTCTCTTTCCTTGAATGCACTGACTCCCCAGCCTGCCTGCACCAGGCTGGGCGATCTGACAGCAGCTTGAGTCACCCAGTGGCTTGCAGCCTCGAACCTCTGCCCCGACCTCCTCTGCCTCGCACGCCCGGCCTGCCTGGCAGCAGAGTAACACAGGGAAGGTTCCTGTTCACCTTTGCCTACCCCTCGTGACAACGTCTTTCCTCCCCACAGCCCCGAGCAAAGGTTCTCTGAGCACATCAAAGACGAGAAGAACGTGGACTTTCCACAGAGGTTCATCCTAAAGCGAGACGACGCCAGCATGGACCGGGACGATAATCAGGTGGGTTTGGGTGAGACGTATCCAGGTCCTTCCCGAAAGCCGAGCTTTGCTCTGTGTTCTTGGCGTCTTGGTCATCCGGGAATGGGACCCACCGGGGTTTTGATCAGTGAGTTTGGGGATGTTCCTGCTTGCATGGGAGCAGCTTTGCACTTGGGAGGTGTAATTTCCGGCTCCAGTAGACATACACGCCCTAGTTTTCATCCGGCAAGATCTATAAAAATAGCAGGATGGACTAGCCACCCGAGCGTAACCCTGTCTGAGATCCTAGAAGGGTGGTTGGGGCCGTTGCAGAGGGCCTGCTATTTTTAGCACACTAGCTTGATCAGAGCTCGCACGTGTCTGTGTTGCTGAACTGGAGATTTTACACCTCCCAGCAGCTGTGCAGACGTTCCCTTAGAAATGGAGGTGTGCGCATTCCAGCCACAAATGGCATCTGCAGCTGTGACCTCTCTCCAGTCAGCTGATCCAAAGCAGAGCTGGGACACGTGCCAATTAAGACCCCTGAGCGTTTCCTGCCAGCAGCAGTCGTTTGGGGCAGAGCCCTTGCCCGGTTATCAGAGCACCGTGCAGACCTCGGGCGCCGCATTGTGATCAGTGTGCCACATGGCCTTCCCCTGCTGCTACACTCAGGGTGCGTGGAGCCAACGTTTAACCAGCCGAATTCTGCTTGTCACTCTAGATCAGGATCCCATTGCAGGATGGGAGGAGGAGCAAATCAATAGAAGAGAGAGAAGAGGAGTATCAGAGGGTCAGAGAGCGGATATTTGCACGAGAGGTAAGGCTGGCTGCTAGCAGAGCTTCCCCCCTTCTTGGTTCTCAAGGTGCTTTTTCTTTGGAGCCCCTCCACTCCCTAGTCAGCTGCCCCTCTGCCCCACTCCGCACTTGTTATAGTTTTGGCATATGAATAGATGTATGGGCTCAGGGGGTTGGATCCGGCAGTGGGTTTGCCATTTCACTGACCTGTCGTTCTTGAGCGCTGGATCAGTGTCGCTAGGTTAGAAACGGGGGTGTGACAGGTTCTCCCCAGGGTGCCATCTGGAACTGGGGTACCACTAAGCCCCCTGGCCCACCAGCCTGGGCTCCTTCTCACATTGTACTGCGGTGACAAGCTGCAAAGCCCTCCAGCCTGCACTTTCACCAGCATTCACACAGGTAGGGACACACCCAGATACCATTACACACAGGCTTTCTAACCACCAGCTTCCCAGCTTGGGACCCCAGAGCAGTACCGTCCTGCCCTGGTCAAATCTGGCCAGTATACGGGTTTAATACCCGATCTGCCTCTCCCTCAACGTGAAGAGAACAATGAACACTTGTAGTAACTAAGCAGAGATTTTCCCCAAGCACTCCAGTCAAAGCTCATTAGTTTAGATTAAAACAAAATCAAGTTTATTAACTACAAAAGATAGATTTTAAGTGATTATAAGGACTAGCAAACAGATCAAAGTAGATTACCTGGCAAATTAAAAACACAAACTAAGCTTAATATACTAAAGAGATTGGATATGAATTAGCAGATTCTCACCCTAAGAGATGATACCAGCAGGCTGCAGATCCTTAAGGGCCAAACTGCACTTGCTTTACAGCTTGGATTCAAGTGATTCATTCACAGGCTAGAAATCTCTTTAGCTTGGGTCCAGCACTTCCCCCAGTTCAGTCCTTATTCCTCAGGTGTTTCCAGGTGTCTTGTGTGGGGAGTGAAGAGTCCCAGATGATGTCACTCCCCGCTTTATATAGCTTTTGCATATGGCAGGAACCCATTGTTTCGAAGCTTGGTTCCCAGACTAGTCTGTGGGAAAATATTGACATCCCAAGATGGAGTCCAGCATCATGTGGTCTGGTCACATGTCCTTGTAGAGTCATGGCAGCCATTACTCACAGGCTGTTTGGAGTGTTCTCAGGAAGGCTCACCAGGTGGGAGATAAGCTTTTCCTGAGGCCTGTTGTTCTTCTTAATAGCCCATTGCTGAGTGGGCGTTACCCAGGTGTAACTACATTTGAAGTACTGATTCATAGTCAATATCCATAACTTCAGAGACAAAAACGATCATATTCCGCAAACCATAACTTTTCCAGTGACACCTCACAGGACTTGTCTTGCATGAAATGCATCATAATTATGTTATAACCGTATCATAATAACATGAATACGAGCTGCAGTGTCACGGGGCAGGGCACCAAGATTTTTTGAAAGCTGCTGGTGATTCCGGGGGCCCCGCTTGAGACACTTGCTTTTCAGGAAGGGTAGAGCACCCTCCCTCTGGGAATCCAGCCCTTTTCAGTCGGCTCCAGTTAGGTACCCAAAAATTTCCTGGCCCCCGTTTCTAATTTAGCCATGCTGAGCTGGCACATGAGGGAATACTGACCACACCCGTGTGTCTGCGCCTTCCAGATGTTAGCGGTTGTATTTCTTCCTTTTGCTAAGTGGCCAGCTGACGTGGAAGTTGCTCAAGGAATTTGCTCCCTGGAGGCAGCTGGTGGAGGTAGCAATCCGGACCCCTGTGGGAGGTTACGGGATGGAAGTGGGGTGAGAGCGGGGTCAGTGGTGTGATAGAGGCCGTGCTGAGCCATTCCTGTTTGCAGCCTGCTCTGGGCAGGATTGTTGTGCCAGGACAAACGGGAGGGGTTGGATTTAGTGACCGTTCCAAATGCTAATCTGCATCTCGGCTGGTTAATAGCCTGCCTGCTCACCAGCTACACGCAGCAGCGAAAACCTCCTGGCTTTACCTGCCATGCCCCCCACTCCCTCCGAGGGGTCCCGGAACACTGAAAAGACCCCTGCTCCAAGCCCTGCCGGGAGTTGCCATGCTTCTGGCCAAGGGGAGAGTCCGGATACAGCGCCCCGGGAGCTAGTCAGTGCTACTGGCCGGTGGCCCGGGGGAGTCATTGTCTAGTGACCCTTGGGAGACAACCATGTAGCCTCTGGCAGGTGGGGCTGCATCTGAGCAGCGTGTAGGAAACTGAGCACACAGTGTTCATCGTGCCTTGTTGGGAGCCACGTGCTGAACTCCGGCAACACTGCCGGGTGTGAGCCACTGACGTGCTCGGAAATGTGGGAACTATGAAAGCAGAGCTGCATTGCCTAGTGGTTGGAGCAGGGCTAGGGAGTCATCAGGACTCCTGGGTTCTCTTCCGTGTGTGACGGTGAGCAAGTCCCTTCTTCTCTCCATGCCGTGTGAGCTACTTTATAGACCAGCATGCTCTAGCACTGGGGAGAGTTGTGGGCTAAGATCTGTGAAGTGCTGGGACATCGTGGGGAGGAAGGAGCTAGAAAAGGTACCTGATGCTCCAGTGATGGGCCTGGAATAAGGGCAGTCCCGTCCTGAGCCCAGCCCTGTCTAGCCCACTCCGTGTTCAGACGCCCCTTTGTTTGTAATGTGCCAAGACTGCTGCCTTATGAATTATTTCCCATTTTCTTTCCCGCTCCTCGTCTCCACCCTGCCACTAGACCGGTCAGAACGGATATCTGAACGACAGCAGGTTAGTACCATCCAGCATGCTTCACGGCCACACCTGTCGCTTTCTCAGGGGAGGCCACGGTAACCCTGTAACCATGCTTTTCTCTGATGTTAACCAACAGACTCTCCAAGGAAGGCTTTTCTTCTAGCTCTCACAAAAGGAGGCAGATTTTTAGGTACCTCTGTGTGGTTTCTTGCGTACGTTGTTCTGCAGAGTGAGCTCGCCCCATGCATGGCTGCTTGTGGAGTCCTTTGAGTCGTATCTTTTGCAACATCCGTTGGTTTTTTTTGTCTCCCAAACTAAATGGCTGCGGAGTCGTATTTGCTGATTCATTCCAAACGAGGGCTGAAGGGTCATGGGGGAAGGTGGGGAGGCAAAAGGCTCATAGGATCATAACTCTTCAGGAGCCACGCGGCCCCACCTGCGTTCTCAGGGTGATAAACCCCAGCTGTCTAAACAGTGATCAAAGTCGCATCTCATCACACATGTATCCGTGTTTCGTCCTCGTGGGGGTGGTTGGACGGCTGAGCCCTGGCTGTACACGTTCCCCAGGCATTGCTGCAGGGAGCCCAGGGAATCCACTTCAGCCCCATTTTTGGTTGATTTCTTTTAACGGATGGACGGTTCCGTCTGATGAAAGGGGCCAGATTAAGAGCCCTAAGGGCTCTCTGCACCTGCAGAGCAGACAGGCTAGGCCAGGGCTGTGGGCGCTTGGTGCACCGTTCCCCGTTTTTGAAGGTGGTAAGTGAACCAGGAACATTTGGGAGCTGCTGGCCTAGGCAAACACAGAGCTACGTTTCCCCCAGCAGCCGGAGGGTGGCAGGAGGGGACCTCTAGGCAACAGCTGAGTCTGCATGGCCCATTCGCACCCCCTCCCCGTCCCTGGGAGGCTGCAGGTGTGAGTCCTTCTTGCGGCGGGGGCTTTTCAGAGAGGGGGGTACAAAGTTTCAGAAGGGCCTACGGACTTTGGGGCCTACGTCCTCAGTCCCGCAGGCCATGGCCCTTGTCTGCGGGGAGCTGGACTGACCCGGCGCCTGGTGGTTCAGTGCCCGGCTCTGTCTCGCTCACTCCCCTCCACCAGACCTCAGGGCCCCTGGGGCACAGAAGCCGAGCCCACCCGACATGTGGCGCCGTGGTGGCATCTCGGGCTGCTGCGCTTGCAGCAGGCTCAAAAAAGCCAATGGCGAGAAGCCGAACAGCTGCTTGGGATTAATCTTTATCCCTCCCACGTTGTGTTTCCTGTAATCTCGGCTTTCCGGCACCACCACCAGGGCAGTGGCATTGGGGGAGGGGGCGGGGCTGGAGCAGCAGGGCAGCGGCAAGTCCCCCTGCTCCTTAATGAGCCCCGCGGCCGTTCCAGAACGTTCTCTCCGTGCTGTTAAAGAACAAGATTCACCGCGAAGAGCTCGGCGCTAACGAATGCCCTTGGAGCACTAGCTGTAGTGCGACTAGCTCGGGGCGCGGCTTGAGACGGCACTGACGGGCAGTTGCTGTGTGGCAGGGTTTGGATGTGGGCGCTGCGGAATTGCTCAGGGTGTTAGCAAGGGAGAATGTGGGGCCTATCCACCTGGAGGTCATCGGGGGCAGGTCTGGGATGGCTGGCAGGTGTTCTCAGCCGGCCAGAGGAATCGGCCGGGGGTGGGGCATTGCGACAGAGGATTGAATGGAGACTCAACTCCCTCCTCCATAGCTCCGAAAGCGTTCCCCTGTCCCGAATGGGATGTGAGGGATGCCGATAGGAGAGTGGGGGTGTTGGACGTCCGACCCCGGCCCTTGCTGTAATGGGACAGTTCTGCCTCCCACCAGCACGATACTCAGCCGTTAGAAGCAAAGCAACACTCCAGTTGCCCGGCTGTCGGCCAAGCGAGGGCCGTGGAGGGCACCGGGTGTGGTTTCCAGAAGCTACGTCTGCTTTGCTTAGCTGGTTATTTGCCCCCACTGTCCTCCGAGGTGCTGCGGCTTCACCAGTCCGCCCTCTCTGCGGTAGACGTCGAGCTCCCACTCGGACCAGTGGGTCGTGTGCAATATATATTATCGCCCCATGGCTGGGAGCGGGGTAGAGGAGGCGGGCTCTGCTCTGAACACCAGCATGGGGAGCAGCTGCAGCTCGGGGAGGTGTCCCGATCAGCTGGAGCCGGTGTTCTAACGGATCACAAAACTCAACGGAAGCCCCACCCATCCCGCAGCATGGCCTCATGGCACCCATTCATGCCCTCCTGGTTTTGCACAACTCTCCCTCTTTGCATCTTGGGTCCGGGCTCCCAGCCCAGAGGCCAAGGTGATGCCCATTAGTTCAGCTCTGATTGTGCGTCGGAGCGAGCCCCCAAAGCCTCTCTCTCCAGCTGGATGGCGTTTGTGACAATTCCCCAGAGATTGTTTCTGGTTCTGCTGCCCCACACGTTCACGGCACCCCTTCCTGTGGGGGCGGGAGGGCTGGGCATTGGTCCCGCTGAAGCCCACCAGCACGCCTGGCACTGGGCAGAGCAAGCCACTCATGCTGCACTAAGTTACATCTGCCACCATTTAATGGGCTTCCTCTGCCATGGCTCCCTCCTAACATCCAGCCCCCACCCTAGGGGGAATCTGGCCCCATCCCCTGTCAGCTGGGAGCACGCTACAAATAGCGGTGTGGACGGAACAGCACCAGCAGAGGCTCGGGCTGGCCACCCGAGGTCAGACCCAGGGAGCAGCATGGCCTTGAACTTGGGTGGGCAGCCTGAGCCTCCATCAGTGCCACATCCACCCAGCTCTTTTCAGTGCGCCAGCAGGAGTCCGTCTGCCCGGGCGGGGAGGCTCGCCCCCAGCTGCAGTGTAAACGTCCCCTTCAGCTCTTGGTGTGGGGTGGGGGTCAGCCAGGTGCATGGATCTCTGGCCAGAGCCAGCCCAGTCCTGCTGTCGGGGCGGCTTCTCAGTGGATCTGCGGGCTCCAGGATGTTCGTTCCCACGCAGCCGTGTGAGCGAGGCCATTGGGAAAGTCCTGGGGACTCCTGCAGCCCCATTTCCCTTCATGCAGGCATGTCTGGTGCCGGCGTGCTGGGCTCCAGAGCTCCCTGCTGCCGCTCGCTCTCGTTCGTGTACTCCCCTCTGCTGGGAGAGACCGTGTAACCGCTGTGGTCTCTGCAGGGGGAACCGGGACGCTCTGAACCGGGCCTCGGGCAGCCGTCAGAGCAGCACAGAGAGTGAGCTGAAGTCTCTGGAGCCCCGGCCCTGGAGCAGCACAGACTCGGACAGCTCCATCCGCAACCTGCGCCCGCCCGTCACTAAAGCCAGCAGCTTCAGCGGCATCTCCATTCTCACGCGAGGGGACAGCATTGGGAGCAGCGTCAGCAGGACGGCCAGGCCAGGTACCGCGCAGAGCTGGTGATTCCGGTGTCGTGCAATTGTGAGCTCGGGGGGGCTCGTGTATCTCTGGGTAGCTACCAGACACTGGGGGCCCTATCTAACATGTCACTCTGGGGGGACTGGAACTGGTGACCTCCTGGCCCAGCAACGTGTGTGTTCCCTGCAGTGCCACGCTCCCATCCTGTGGGCCTGCAGCTGCTGTGCGCCCATTCCTCCCGGTCCGCGGGCTCTCGCTGCTGGAAGGGGACTTTGCCCGGGCAAGACAAACCGTCCTGCCCTTTTCTTGCTCTCAGGGGGAAGGAGCCAATAATTAGCTGATCTCGTCAGACTTAGCCTAAGAGCAGGGTCAGATGCTGCCAATTCTTAGAGCACCACTAAATGCAGGCTAGAGTTTCAGACGCACCATAACGGATTTCAACCCCCACGCCTTGGTGACCAGGCCAGAACTGACACCGGTCCCTGGCCCAGGGAGAATGCCGGTTAAGGGCATTTCGGGGGGGGTTACTAGCACTCCGACTGGTTCCTTGTTCGGGAGACCAGCTGTACGTCACAGGCAGAAAAAGCAGTGTGCTGAATTTCGAGGTGTCCTCAGGCGTTTTCAGGGGAGAACGCCTGTGGTTCCATCATCACTTGAACGCAGTGGTGACGGCTGAGTAGCCACATGTCAAGTGACAAAAATCTTAGCCAGAGGAGAATGAAATCCTGCTTCCCCCTTCGCTCTAACGCTCCCTCCAAAGAGCGGCCGTCACCGTGCTGTGCTGAGAAACTCCTAGATGAGCTTAGATTCATTAGTTAGTTTAGGTTAGTAGGGTTTTACATCGTTTGGCTTCATCGCAACAACTTGATCCAGTGAAGGAGTAAAGAACTGACCTTGGAATCTGCCGGGTGTTATTTCAGAGCATAGACTGGCTCTTACAACAGAGCTTTTACCTTGTAACTCCAGGGCTGGGCACATCCCATTGTGAGACCAGGTTTTCTTAAGAATTTGGGGCTAGATTTTCACATGCCCAGCACCCACAACCGGGGCTAGATTTTTCAAATGGTGGGAGCTGAGCTCTTTTGAAAATATGGCCCCAACTGTGTAATTAGCGGCACGGCAGAGGACCTGTTCTCGCTATTTCTGATTGCAGGGAGGTGTGCGTACTCTTTCCCGCGGCTATCTCTTGGGTGCATGGTCTGATTTGGATTCAGACTTCATACGTTGGCTAACCAATTGAAAGTACCTTTTCTTTTTGCTCAGAAAAAAGGTAACCTGCAATTAAAGAAACCAACGTTCTCCAAACCTGCTATTGACAAACGTGCGGGCGTGCTAGGCCCATGCAGGGGTTAGGCAATTATTCTGCAGATTTACGACTCATCAAATTGCCGCTTTTTCTATAGGAACCACTTTGTGCTGGGCTGTGGAGACCTGGGAGTCTAATGCGAATATTTTCCTCTGCCTGGCACCAGAATCTGCTTCAATTCCCCAGGTCTGCTGCTCCTGTTTACCCTGGCTCCTTCCCCTAGCTATGCAGCAGGCACATGGTGCAGGACCTCGCTCCTGGCTCTGGGCATGGTTTTGCACCCGGTAGGAGCAGGAGAGTTGGGGAATTGAACCAGATTCTGGTGCCAGGCAGAGCAAAATATTCGCATTCGCTCCCCCAAGCGTGTCAAGCACTTCACACCCCTGGAATGTGAGATCCCAGCCAAGCTGCAGTTAGTGAACAGACCAAAGGGAGCCAGGAAACTCATCAGTGCAGCATCTGAGCACCGCAGAAAGCCATGAGGGCGGGCGCTGGGTGCGCCTACCCTGCACTCCAGAGGCGTGACTGCAGTGCTGCGCCAGCCGTACATAAAGCCGCCGTAGCACCGGCCCGAGGACGCAGTCAGGGTTGCACTTGGGTGGCTAGCCAGGGCTGCTAGTGGTAGCGAGCTAGCTTGATGAAAGCTAGCTCAGGCATGCCCACGTGTCGCACCTCCTGCTTGCAGTGCCGGCAGGGAGAGGGGAAGTGCTGGGTTGGTAGCCCTCCTGGCTTTCCCACCGAGCCGCTAGTGATGTGTTAGAACAAGCGACCTGCCACCTCGATGGCTGCCGAGGACCCCGAGACCCCTCCGAAGAGCAGCACCAGCTCCTCATCTGCTGTGACCTAGGAGCACGTTGGTCCCAGTGCGGCTCCCAGAGCGGAAGCTTTCTCAGGGGAAGGTTTCCATTGGGCAGGCAGACGCAAATGTCTTTACACAGATGAATGAGCCCAGGGGAAGCAGCCGGGGGTGGACGGGGAGCCGGGCCATCTCCTGGGTCCATCTCCCAGGTACCAACACTGCCTCCTGTCTCTCCATTCAAGGTCTGTCGCTAGCCCCGGAAGCATGCAGCCAAGTCGCCTCGTCCCAGCCTGGCCGAGGGAGCTTCTTGCCATGCCCTGTGCAGCAGCAGCCGCAGCAGCACCAAGCACTCCCACCCGCTCCCCAGCAGCAGCCGGCGATGAGCAATCACCTGATCTCCCCGGTGAGTCACAGCTCTGCGTCCTCAGGCTCTCTCCTGCCGGCTCCGGAAGTGCAGTAGCGTTCGCGCTCCCAGCTCCAGAGGCTGAGAATCGGGCTTTGTTGGCAGCAGGTTGGCTTCAGCCTCCTGGTTGCAGAGGTTTCGGGGGGGGACCCTCCCTTCCCCCTTCCCTGCCACCTGCACAGTTGCGGTTGCCTCGCTGTGTCTTAGCTTGGTGCTGTGCAAAGCGTCGGCTAACGGGGCGCCTGTGGGAAAAGGCAGCCCGCACCGCTAGTTCGGCCCCCGGATCAGGCCCTCGAGTTCGACTTCTAAAGGGGCTTAGGTGCCCAGATCCTATTGCCTTTCAGTAAGTCAGGCCCCCAACGCCCGTAGGCTCCTCAGGAGGGAGACGGAGTGTGCATTCCGGTTCTTTGGGCAGGGCTGTGATTTCCCAGCGTGCCCTGGAGCCAGAGGGCTCACTGCAGAGTGTTTGTGGGCTGCGCTGCCCAGCAATCCCATGCCCGTTGCCCTGCCTGCCCTGGCACTGCCAGGTCTGTGGGCGCCTGGCCTCATGGCTGGGTGGGTTCACGCCAGCTGCTCTAGCTGGACACTGGGTGCAGATGTAGGGCTCTGCCTTCCTGGCGTAGCTGCGCCCCCAGACCTCGCTGTGTTGCTCTGTCACCGTGACTTCCCCGTGAGTCATGGGTCACACCTGCAGAAGTCACCCGAAGAGGATAAGTGGAGCTGGTGTCCTGAGCTTTCTATCTGCAAAGTGCCGCCAGAACCACCAGCCCTCCGTCTGCCCCAGGAAGCGGGTGGCCGAGGCAGAGGGGTAGAGCGCCTTGCCGCAGGCCGCAGAGCCAGTGTTGGGAGCCAGGATTCCAACCGGGGGCTCCTGGCTCTCTGGCCTGGGCTCTGCTCTGGCTCTCTGAAAGCTCTCCATCTGAAGACGCGGACTCCAGAGCCATTCCCCTGCCGTGGAGTGGGAGCTGGAAGGTCCCCGGGTGAAATTTTCCCTTCTTAGCTTGAGCGTTTCCTTCCTTTGGCTGGCACTAGCCTGGTGCTTACCCCTCCTGAGGACGGGGTCTGAGATTGGCAGGGTTGAGCAGCCCAGCAGGGGGATCAAGGAACCCGGCAGCTGTTGTCTGACCTCAGGCCGGGCCGCTTGTCTTGTCACCTCTAAGCAAACACTTCTGTGCAAACACCAGCAAAGGCTGCGCCATGCCCAGCCTGCCCACACTGCCACCTGTCTGTGCCTCTGCAGGGCACATGGCGTTGCCTGGATCCTCGTTCCTGTGGCTCAGGGGAAGCAGGAATGCCCTGGAGCTCTGGGCAGGTCCATACCCCCTCCTCTGAGAATCCCACCAATGCTCAGCTGATGGCCTGAGTAGGCCGTGTTGCCTGAGCTTCGTGATGCAGAGGGCTGCCTTGGCAACTTGCATCTGGCCTGCCTGTAAACTGACATGAAAACAAAGCCTCATACGCCAGCTCCTTGTTCCTCTGCGTGTTCGGACCTGCAGCCCTTCGGGCTGCTGCTTGTCTGAATTCTCCCGCCCTGCAATCCTGCAGCCGGTTAGCTTTGTCTCCCAGCTGCAGTCAGAGGAGCAGGAGGCCTGGGATTGAGCCCTGGGGCTGGAGTTTGGTCTCCCGTGTTTTAAAAGGCCCAGGTTCATCTCCCCATCATCCTTGCCCTGGGTCAAGCCCAGGGGATGCTCCACCAGTCTGGAGTGCCAGATGCGGACCCACGGCCCTTTAGAGAGCACCCGTGTTTGATGTTTCTCCTGACACAGCTCCATTCTCGGAGTCTGCAGGAACCGTGTCTCCGCGGCTGCCTCTTGCTGTAGTTCGTTGGCCACCCGCCACCCCTAAATGACGAGGTGAGGGTCAGTGGCTGTGGTGGTAGCCGGTCCCAGCCGCTGGCAGGGGAGCTCTGCATTGCTGCCTGCGTACGGTGCCGGCTTTCGCTCCCGCTTGCCGATCGGAATGTCTCACTCCGGTCTGTTCTGAGTTCTCTGTGGATCGCTTCCAAAGCTGTGTTTCTCTACGTGGAGTTTTCTCAATGTCCCCTTTCCCGCTCTCCCCGCAGCAGGTTCCCCAAAGGAGCAAGGGGACCGTTGCGGGGCCTCAGAATGGGTTCAGTGCCACACGCTGGACTTGGTGGGCCCCCGGCGTGTGGATCGGCTCAGAGGAATGGCCGGCCACAGGCCACGCGACATGTCGTCTGTGCTGGTGCAGCTCCCCGGGGGACTGGCGCTGATCGGAAAGCTTGTTGGTGTCTGCTCAGCGGCAGGAAGTCTTGTGGGAATTGTAACCTCTCTTGGGACCAAGTCCCAAGGTTTTGTTGCAGGGGATTGTGGGAAGCTCCGTGTTTGCCTTTCCACCCAGCTAAAAATCAGCTCCCCAGTGACCTCTGTGCTCTTCCCTCGCTGTGTCAGCTCCGGTTCCCTGCAGCCACAGCAACGAGCTGAAGTGCGTCACCACCAGCCTTTGCCCCAGGGCTGCCAGGGAGCTGCCCGGGGGAAGGGGCAGATGGGGTAGCCCGGGGGGAAGCTGGAGACAGAAGGGGCTCCCAAGCAATGAGACTGGTGGTAGGTTTGAGGGCGTGGAAGGGTCCTGTGAACACCAGGGTTGACCATTGGAGACTCCTTGTCTTCCATCTAGTACAGCCCCGCTCCCAGCCCCAGCTCCTCGAGGCCCCTCTGCCCCTAGGTGGGTTGGGAACTTGCTAATTTCTGAAGAGCCAGTGGAGCTCGTGCACTGGGGAGCGGCAGGAGGGCACGAGCCGGAGCTGCTTGTAAGACCAGAATAAATGGATAGAAACTGGCCAGCAACAAATGTAGGCTTGAAATATGGGGAAGGTTTCTAACCGTCAGCGGAGTGACCCTCTGGAACAGGCTTCCCAGGGGAGCAGTGGGGTCAGAAACCCTAACCGGCTTCCAGCCTGAGCTTGGTTAGTCTATGGAGGGGATGGTGTGATGGGACTGCCTACGATGGTATGTAGCCGATCTGTGACTGCGGAGGGCTCTGAGTTACGACAGAGAATTCTTCCCGGGAGTCTGTCTGTCGGGTCTTGCCCACATGCTCAGGCTCTAATTGGTGGCTGTATTTGGGGTCAGGAAGGAATTTCCCCCCAGGTCAGGTTGGCAGAGACCCTGGGGAGGTTTCACCTTCCTCTTCAGCGTGGGGCACGGGTCACTTGCAGGTTTAAACTAGTGTCGGTGGTGGATTCTCTGTACCATGATCTGTCATGGCTCAGCCGGAGGCTAGGGGCTGTTATAGGAGTGGGTGGGCGAGGTTCTGTGGCCTGCAACGTGAGGGAGGCCAGACTAGCTGATCAGGATGGTCCCTTCCGACCTTAGAGTCTGTGAGTTGAAGCTCTGGGGTGCTGAGCAAACTGGCATTGGCACAACACGCGCTGCTGGGCGCCGCGACGAGAGGCCCCGGCCAGGGCCCGTTACTGGGCCCCAGCGTAACACGCCCAGAGCCGTTTGTCTTCACCCCAGAGCTCCATTCCCTTCCGTCTGACTTCCGCTCCATATCCCATAAGGCACAGAGCTCCGCAAGGAAGCAAAGCACCGTGGGATGCCCACCCAGAATGCCATGCGCTTACTCCACACGCAGCCCTAGCCATGTAGACGGGCTGATAGTGTGTATGCAGTCAGTGCCCACAGCATCCTCCGGACAGTTCGCCTGCCAAAACTCGGTGCGAATGAAACCCCTCGGTGTAGACAAGGGTGGAGACTGTCTGCGTGTTGTGTGGCTGGCTCCCCGCCCGACCTTGCCCTTATCCAGGGAGGGTCGCCACTGATCCAAGGCTTGCAGGGAGAGTTTGTCCGTGGGTTGGGGGGTGGGAGTTAACCCCCCAGCGAGAATCCCTTGGGAAAGCAGCTCAGCAGAACCACAGAAGCCAAGCAGGGCAACTTCACACACCCCTCGCACCCCCGGGCAGCTATAACTCACCAGGGGTGACATGGTGCCAGGCTGGGGTTCAGAGCTGTCCGAGTTCCATCCACAACTGAATGGAAAGCAGCAGATGTGGCTTGGGATGGCAGGGGCCTTGGGGTGCTGAATTGCGCCAGCTGCCCCAAAAGCTGGGGGGAGCCCTGCTCCATCCCTCCCCCCGCCATGGCCAGTTCTCTCCAGTGGTGGTTGATTTCCCCGTTGCTTTGTCCGAGATCTGGTGGGAGTTTGGGTGTGAGCCACGGGGTGTTGGCAAAGGCTTTGGAGGTGCAGTGTTGCCATGTCGTCACATGTCTCAGCTAAAGCCTCAGCTCCTGGAGTCCTGTGATTACAGGAGAATCTTGGCCCTGAAAAGCTTGGAACCAGGAGGTGAACGGGAAGAACACGGCACTTCCCAGGGTTTCAATTCTCATGGGTTTATAGCTGATCTCATGGCAGGTTGGATCACGTGGAGTTAGCAGCGTTAAACTACAGTGCGGTCAGTGATGAGAAAAATCTGCCCAAGTCCAAGAGCCGGCAGGCAGCTGAACAGTCCCTTAAAGGCTAAAATGGGGGTGGGGAGCAGTGGGGGGCAACCCCAGGGGTGGCATGAGAGGAATGCGGGATCTCTGTCCCTCTGCGCCCAGCAAAGGTGCCTGCGTGGGGGAGGAGTTTCTGAAAGAGCAGAAAGTGTCAGCGTTTGTGTGAGGGGGTGAGAGCTCCCCCCCCCCCGGTTCCTCTTCCACCCACCCCCTTCCAGCCCCCCACGGAGACAGGCTTCCCCAGCTCCCCAGAGCAGCCTGCTCTCTGACCTCTGCAGCCCCGTCCTCTGTGTGTCTGGAATGAGCTCAGATGACTAACCTTGCCCTTCCTTCTTTCTCTCCCCTCCTCCCCCCGAACCTCTCTCTTCTCTCCCCTTCTCCGCTGGTCTCAGCCGGTCCCAGCTCTGCAGCCTGTTCAGTACTCTGCCAGCTCCTGTCCCCAGGTCCTCCTGCCCGTGTCTCCGCCCCAGCAGTACAACATGGTATAACCCGTTCTCGCCCGTGTCTGTCCCGTGTGTGCCGTGTCTGTGTTGTGCGAGCTTTGCTAACCCGGGCTGTTCTGCAGGGCCCGACTCTCCGGGTGGGGGCTAGAGCCAGGGCAGGCGGGCGGAGGGGCAGGGCTGCTGTGGGGGTGCAGGTAGTGGCCCCAGTGGCTTGTGTTAAACCCGCCTTGAGAAGCAGGTGTGGACTCCCAGTCGGCGCCGGACTGAGCATGCTCACCCGCCGTCCCATCACCCGGTGCTTTGGCCCCGGGACCCCCGGCCTTCGGTGGTTTGCTGTGGCCCATTTTCATCCCCTGGAGCTATCCCGCAGGGCGTGCTGGGAAAGGCAGAGCACTGCGTGCTGGGAGTGGGGGACCGCGTTCCCTTACGCAGCAGTGAGCAGACGGGGCTCAAGCTGACAGCAAGGGAAAGAGGATGGAGGGGCTGCACCAGCATTTGGGGGTCATTTTGCAAACGCCTGATGTCTGGATTCCCAAAGCAGCCAGCAGGAGCTGCCTATTAAGCTACTGACTGACTGCACAAGGAGCATCGGACCGGTGCCCGGTCGCCTCCGTCCACTCACTCCGGCCCTGTCCCTGGAGGTCTTTGCAGGTGCTCAGCTAGGAACAGCTCTGGTTGCAGGATTGCAGGCTGCCCGATGGCTCTGCAGTGTGCTACGTGAGCCTGGAGTGGACTGTGACTGCCAGGGCAAAATCCCGGGAGGGGTTCGCACTTTAGGGCAGGCCCCGAGGCCATAAGAACTTGGGGGCAAAGGCTGGCTGGCCCGGCATGTTCCCCAGCTGGGCTGGGGCACAAGGGGACCACATTACTCTTTATTTAGTGACTCCATCCTCCCAACCCCTGCCACAGACCCACAGGCTCCTTGCTTCCAGCCCCGAAGACAGGTTCCTGACCTTGCGAACGTGATCTGCCCAAGCGCCATGCTCACAACTGGGGGCTTCTCCGGAGGCAGCTCTGAGTGGTGGGGGGTAGAAGCTTCTCGTCCTCGCTGTTGGCATGACCCAGAGACACCGGTGCCCATGCTCTGTTCTCCTTCTCCCTCCGCCCGCAGGCTGATGAGCTCAGCTCCCCCTTTGGGCAGATCAGCCTCAGCCGTCAGGGCTCCACGGAAGCTCCAGACCCGTCCTCAGCCATGTTCCAGCCGCCCCTCATCTCCCAGCATCCTCAGCAGACGGGATTCATCATGACGTCCCCGGGACAGCCCATCCCTTCCTCCAGCTACTCCACCTCGGGACACACGACTCCCGCTCAGCAAGTCCTGCAGCCCCAGGGCTACCTGCAGCCTCCCCAGCAAGTAAGCAACAAGGGCTGGGACAGTGTGGGTGGCCTGGGGCGAGACAAGCCATGAGGGAGGCTAGTGCCAAGTGTTGGGGTGAAGGGGGGGCAGCCCCTGGGAACGGAGCATCTAGTCCACGGAACTCAGCCTGCACCCTTTGCGCTGGCTACCAGGGGTATTGCAGTGACACGGAGGGGCCTGAGTCGTGGATCAGCACTGCAGACACCCCAGAAAGAGACAGTCCCTGCCCCACCCTGCTTGGTGTCATGGGGCTTGTCTGCACGGGAAGGCTAGACCAGTAGGAATTACGGTCTGAATGTGGCCAGGGGGACGTTCTCGGGCCAGGTCTGCACTGCGGTTGGTCAGGGCTGGGATGAGGGGTGGTTCCTAACCAGCAAAGCCCCAGTGTAGACCCAGTTATACCCGCAAAACCCGCTTTTGCCACTATCGCTAATTTCACTCACGGGGCTTGAATAAGCCCTATCGCTATAAAGCTCAGTTCTGCCTCTATCCGCTGCGTCCACACGTGGCGGGTTTTGCCAGGATAGCTCTGCCAGCAAAACCTTCAAGCATAGACCCGGCCTTACTCCGGAATATGAGGGGCCTTTTCTGGGCTTAGTTTATGCCCCTTGGGAAGCGGGTTAAGGAAAACCCCCACTTTTACTCCCGAATAAAAGTGTTTGCCTGGCGAATTCGAACTGCACCATAACCAGTCAGACTTTCGAGTATAGGCCAAGCCCTAAAGATAGGTCTGCGGGTACTTGCATGGACAACAAAAATTTGGTGGCGGGCTCTTGTATCTAGTTCTAACATGACCAAGCAGCTGGAAGTTGAAGCTAGGCACATTCAGACTGGAAATAGGACATTTTGACCAGTGATGAGAGTGAACCATCGGGACAACTGGCCGAGGGCTGTGGTGGGTTCTCTGGCACTGGCGGTTTTAAATCAAGATCCATGAATGGTTTTTCTACAAGAGCAGCCGTAGTTCAACCAGGAATTCTTTCGGGGAAGTCCCAGGGCCTCTGTTATCGGGCGGTGGGACTAGCCCATGAAAGACGAGAGACATTGGGGTGGAGCATAAGAAAACACACTGGTCAGCGTCCATTGGGAAGGAGATTCTCCTTCACTTCCTGTCCTACACTCTTGCCCAGCTTGGTGCTGTGCAGTATATCACCCCCAGAGATGGCTGCAATCTGAGGGGGCGCTGACGGGATCCCTGTGTCCAGATCAGAGAAAATCCCAGGTACTGCTGGGCTCTTGAACCTAGCGGAGGAAGGTGGAACACGAACCGGTGGCTGGAAGGTGAAACCAGCCCCGTTCCGGTTGGTAGAAAGGCCCCACTGGTTAGCAGGGCAGGTGATGAACTCTTGGAAGTGATGTCCAAGGGGAGCGGTCGGGTCTCCCACTCTGGATGGCTCCAAATCCAGCCTGGCTGGAAGATGCTTTAGTCGAACACATTGCACAGGGTAACTGGGTGACGCGCTGGCCTGGGATCTATACACTGATGCTCTAACGGTCATGTCTAACCTTAAGCTCTAGGGATCTATAAAGAAACCGTGTAAGGCCCCGATCCTGCAGCTTGTCCTCACGTCGGTAGGGTTCCCCCACGGCCCCACAGTGCTGTCATTGGGGCCCGGCGTGGGTGGGAGTTGGGACCTCCTGAACCTCGACTGCTACGTCACCGTGTCCCCCTTCCCTTCCCCTGCTGTGCTGGCATGAATCCAAAGACACCCCCCAATGCCCATCACACGCCCACAGGCTGCTGCCCCGGCTCTGGTTCCCGGCCCTGTAGGGGCGGCTTTGTGAGCTTGCAGGGCGGGGGCTCGTTCCTCTCTCGCAGCAGCCCCAGCGTGAGTCCTGGCTGGTCTGGGGAGGGCAGAAGGCCTGGGACCTCCATTTTCTCACCCGTTGCTCGGAGCGGCTCGATTTCTCCACAGACTTTCTTTGTTCTGCTAGATTCAGGTTTCCTACTACCCGCCCGGGCAGTATCCGAACTCCAGCCAGCAATACAGACCTCTCAGTCACCCGGTGGCCTTCAGCCCCCAGCGCAGTCAGCAGCTCCCACAGCCTGCACAGCAGCCTGGTAAGGGGCTCGGGCAGGCGCCGGCCAGGGCTGGGCGGCGGGAGGGGTCTGCGGCGATCTGCCCTTTTTTGGAGCTGCTCCCACCCGATGACAGGTTAATAGTCTGTGAGCAGGGCTTGTGCCCCCCCAGGCCTTGTCTATTTGCCCACCAGCTGCAGTTACTCGTAACTTGCTCCAAAATGTTTCTCTGGCTTAGAGACGGCGTCACAGCAAATCCTCTTTCTCACTGCCAGGCCGGTGGGCTTTGTTCACACCCTCAGGATCCCTCCGCCAGCCAGATTTGGGGTTGGGGAGGGATTTCCCCCCCAGCTCGGATTGGCAGGGGGAGTGGGGTGGGGGCGGTTCCGGCAGTGTGGGATGCGCTTTGCTGGGATTTCTTGGCAAGTCTCACCTATCCAGTTCCCTGTGATGTCCAAGGCCTCAGGCATCGGTGGTACCTGGGTCTCCCCTGTTCTAAGCCTGGGGCTCACAGCTTAGTTTCCTGGGGGCTGAAATGCATTAGTCTGACTAAATGCTTTGGCTTTGACAGGAGTCCAGGGTGAGCTATGCAGGAGGTCAGACGGGCGAGCTAATGGTCCCATCTGGCCTTTAAGGCTATGAAACCAGGAGGAGTTTCTACCCTCTGTCTCAGCCCAGAAGCCTTGTATCCCCGTCTCCCCGCTCCCACCCCCGCTGACAGTTAACCTTTCCACCAGAGTGCAGGAAAGAACTTTAAACCCCGTTTGTTAATGCATAAGAAGAACACTTAAAACTGGCTGAATTTTTATAGCTGGAGCTTTTCCATCCAGCCTGCGGGACTCTCTGCCGCAAGATATCATGGAGGGCAAGAGCTTTTCAAACCTTTCCTGCTTCCAGGCATAAACCAACTGGAAGAGATGGTGTGACCTATTGGGAAGAGCACTGGACTTGGGAGTCAGGAGCCCTGGGTTCTATTCCCAGCTCCGTCACTGACCAGCTGGGTGTCTGTGGTCAAGTCGCAGCCCCTCCCTGTGCCTCAGTTTCCCCATCTGTCGAATAGGGAGAATCATACTGACTCCCTCTGTAGAGTGCACTGATGGAAGAGGCTAGAGAACAGCGAGAGATACTGACCGGGGTGGTGGGGGGGTTGGAACTTTCCCTGGGGTCGGGGTAGACCTGCTGTGGTGCCTGTCATAGGGGTCCGTCCTGGTCGAGCGGCCTCCTCGCTGCAGAGCCTTCCCAGCTGCCGCTGGGGTGCGGAACGTGAACGAAGGGACCCGAGCTGCATCACTGGAGTTGCGCGGTGCCCCAGAGACGCGCTTACGTCCCGCCCCTGTCCCGCAGCAGGTTTACAGCCAATGATGTCCAACCAGCAGCAGACGTACCAGGGCATGCTGGGAGTCCAGCCGTCCCAGACCCCCGGCCTCCTCAGCAATCAGAGGAGCAACATGGGGAGCCAGATGCAAAGCATGCTGGGAGTCCAGCCGTCCCAGACCTCCGGCCTCCTCAGCAATCAAAGAGGCAACATGGGGAGCCAGATGCAAGGCCTGATGGTCCAGTACACGGCACTGCCCTCGTATCAGGTGGGCAGCGGGGCCACGTGACATAACTCGGGGGCGACGCCAGCCCAGCTGAGATAAGGCTGCTGTATACCAGCTTCGGCCTGGGCTCCCGGGCGAGGGAACCCCCCTGCGTGTCGCTCCCGGCACTCCCAAAAGCCAGGCCGGTGTGTGAGCCCTGACGTCTGCATGGTGCCCCCGCGCCAGTTTCCAGGGTAACTGGGTATTGATAGTCACAGCGGGCGCAGCTAGATTCGTCTAGCTCCTGACATAATCCAGAGCAGAGGGTGTGAACCGGAGGCCGGGCGCATAATGCTGGCTGCACAGACGGGGTCCCCCAGAAGCCTGCTCCTCCTGCCTTGCTTCTCACACCCATGGGTGTTCTCATTCCCCGGCAGTGGCGTGAACCCGTCACTCCCTCCCCGTGCTGGGCTGGGGGAGAGGCCGCGGTGCGAAAGGGTCTGACGCTGGGAGCTTGGGGGTGTGGGCAGAGCCAGTCCCAGCCCACAATGCCCTGGGCTCTCTGCCCTGGGCCTTCCACCCCTTCCCTAGCAAGGCTGCCCCCAGCCTGGTGTGGACTCCCTCACGTTCCTCCTTTGGTTCCGGTCACACCTCGGGTGGGAGCGCCGCTTCCTCCAGTGCCGCTCTCCATGGCTCCCCTCCGCTTCTCGACGCAGGTCCCGGTGGCTAGCGAGTCGCAGGGGGTGGTCCAGCAGCCGTTCCAGCAGCCGGTGCTGGTGCCCGCCAGCCAGTCGGTTCAGGGAGGGCTGCAGTCCGGCGGGATGCCGGTCTATTACAGCGTCATCCCCACGGCCCAGCAGAACGGCACCAGGTAAGGTGAGCGGCATCTCCAGCCCACCTCCGCTCGGAGAGCGAGGGGCCACGGTGCCTGGGGGGGGCCGTGCGGCGGGTGGTTGCTGGCTGAGCTGGCCTTGGTCAAAGGGGAGAGGATCAGCAAGGCAGAGTCGCAGGGGCCGGGGGGGCCTTTGCTGCTGGGCTGGCAAGATTCTGGGCAGTGGGGGATAACCAGGGGGCACGTAGGGGGCTGTGTTTGGAGCCTCTCCTGCTCCAGGGTCTTAGGCACAGCTGCTGAGGAGCAGAGGGTTTAGCTCCTTCCAAGGCAGGCCTGTCGCCCACATGCCCAAGCTGTGATGTCCTCGGGCATCAGGGCAGGAAGGTGCGGGGCAGGTGATGCGCTGGGGTCCCCCATCCGTTCCTTCCCAGTTGGGCCGTGCCGTTCCACCACATTCCTACTTGCAGCAGCAGCCCTGAGCTCGCAGCTGGAGCCCCCTGCTCGCCCCGCTGGCCTTCCCTGCCCAACCGAAGAGTCGGGGCATCAGCATCGCCAGAGTTCCCTTTCTCCCAGCCGTAGTGTGGCACTCCTCCCCAGAACCGGCTGCACTGCAGCAGTCCTGTGAGCCAGGAGCCAGCACGGGGAGGGCTGCCCCAAGTCCCCGTGCGTCTGCAGAGCGGGGAGGTGACCCCAGCACAAACGGGTGTGGTCGCCCAGCCCCTGGGTTGGGGAGAAGCTGCCTCTCAAAGGCGGGGTCTGGGGAAATGCAGCTCTGACGCCTCACTGCAGCTCTCTCCTCCTGGCAGCCCCTCGGTCGGGTACCTGCAGCCTCCCGGCTCCGAGCAGTATCAGATGCCCCAGTCTCCCTCGCCCTGCAGCCCGCCACAGATGCAGCAGCCGTATTCGGGTAAGGAGAGACCGCTGGTTCCCAGGCTCACCCTGCCCCCTGCTGGGGCGCTGGGAAGTACCTTGGCGTCCTAGCCCAGGAGGGGCTGGCTCTCTGGGGGGGGTTGGTAACACACAGCTGAGCCACCTGCTCCGACCCAGGCCGACAGAAGCGGTTGGTGGCTTCTGTGAACTGAGTCGGGTGGGTCTCAGCCCAGTTCCCTGCCCCCCACGGTCATCAGCAGACAAGCCAAGGCCGGGCTGGGGCCAGGCAGAGCCTGGTGTGGGGCAGCCAGCCCTGCTGCCCTGCCTCCTCTGGGAGAGACACTGGGCGGCCAGGCTGCCCCGCCACCAGGGCTCTGTAGGGAAATTGGAGAAAGAGACGGAGGCAGCTCAGCGTTCGGACACTCTGGGACGGCCGGTGCGTTCACCTAGCGATCCAGGTCCCTGGGGGGAGAACTGGGGCAGGGCTGCTCTGCTCACACAGCCCAGCTCTGCACCTCCCCCGCAGTGGCTGTGAGTGGTGCCCAGGGGCCCGGCCCCTCTGCCCGTGGGCTAGCCAGGCATTTCAGCCAGGGCCAACGGGGCTCTTCCCAGCCTTGTGTTGGCTGGGCCTCACATGCCATCTGCTGGGGGCACCGGGTATGGCAGCGGGCTCTGGGCGTTCTCAGACTCGACAGCCTTGAATTGGCTGGAATCAAGCTTTTAAAACTGTGGTGACAGGCAGGGGGCTAGGAGCTAGGACTCCTGGGTTCTATCCCCAGCTCTGGAGGGGAGTGGGGTCTAGATGTTAGCACAGGGGGGGCTGGGAGCCAGGACTCCTGGCATGCACTGGGCCTGGGCACCCAGGGCAGAGTGGTGTGGGCATTTGGGGGCACTGGTGCTGCTGGGGATGTTGAACTGGGCCCCCCGTGCATATCTGGGGGGCAGCAGGCCATGCAGGAGAGGCAGGTGTTAGGGGAGGGGTCGGGCGGGTACACAGGAAGTACGAGGGAGCGCGTCTCTAGGCTCCCGGGGGAGGGTGACAGGGTTTTCGCACCAACACCTCTCTGTAGTCGACCGGCATTAGCCAAACCCCTGGGGCTGCCTGGCATTGCGAGCAGGCGGCCAGGACGGATCAGCTAGGTCAGGAGTGACCCTGCAACAGCTGCGCGGCCCGTGATGTCACCCTTCCCCTCTCCAGCTGGCTGGGGGGCCGGGGGTCAGCAGCCAGGCCAAGGCCAGAGCAGAACATCTGTACCAGCCCAGCTATGGCTGCTTTCTTGAGCTGCCCCCCGCCCCTTCCCCCGTCGGCCGGAGCAGGGTTTAGCGCTGGTAAATTTCCCTCATCCTCCTGCCAGCACCGAGGGGGGCGAACACGGCCCCGCCTGGCACTGCCCCGGTCCCGTCCCAGCGCAGTGCAACCCCAGTGTGGTCAGCCGGCTGGGCTGGGCCGCAGAGAGCACGGAGCCCAGTTCCAGGTGGCACTAGCAGGCGCTGCTCCCACTAGGCTGCACTGCCTCCCCTGAGGAGCAAGGCTGGGGCTGCGGGGAGAAAGGAGGTGCGGGAGAGCGGAGTCGTTGGTGGCCAGGCCGGTGCACTGCTTTGCTCTCAGCTCCCTGTTTCTTCCCCTGGGGGAGCCTGGCATGGTCTGGATCAGACCCCCCGAGAAGGACAGGAAAGGAATGCTCCCTGGGGTCCCTGTGCCCTGGAGCCACCCGCTCTGCCATCCTCGCCGCAGCCCCACGGGGTCACCCAAGTGCAGGCTGGGGCCCCGGGAGCTCCTGGCTTCCACTGCAGGTGGACACAGCGGGAGTGATGGGGGTGCAGTGCCAGGCATGGGGAGACAAGGAATAGGAGGTGCCATGCCAGACACAGTGCCAGGCATGGAGATGCAGTGCCAGGCACAGGGAAGGATTGGGGGGCAGTGCCAGGCATGGAGATGCAGTGCCAGGCACAGGGAAGGATTGGGGTGCAGTGCCAGGCATGGAGATGTAATGCCAGGCACGGGGAAGGATTGGAGTGCCGTGCCAGGCACAGGGAAGGATTGGGGTGCAGTGCCGGGCATGGAGATGCAGTGACAGGCACCGGGAAGGATTGGGGTGCAGTGCCGGGCACGGAGATGCAGTGCCAGGCACAGGGAAGGATTGGAATGCAGTGTCGGGCATGGAGATGCAGTGCCAGACACAGGGAAGGATTGGGGTGCAGTGCCAGGCATGGAGATGTAATGCCAGGCATAGGGAAGGATTGGAGTGCAGTGACGGGCATGGAGATGCAGTGCCTGGCACAGGGAAGGGTTGGGGTGCAGTGCCGGGCATGGAGGTGCAGTGCCTGGCACAGGGAAGGATTGGAGTGCAGTGCCAGGCATGGAGATGCAGTGCCAGGCACAGGGAAGGATTGGAGTGCAGTGACGGGCATGGAGATGCAGTGCCTGGCACAGGGAAGGGTTGGGGTGCAGTGCCGGGCATGGAGGTGCAGTGCCAGGCACAGGGAAGGATTGGAGTGCAGTGCCTGGCACAGGGAAGGATTGGGGTGCAGTGCCAGGCATGGAGATGCTGTGCCAGGCACAGGGAAGGATTGGGGTGCTGTGCCAGGCACAGGGAAGGATTGGGGTGCAGTGCCGGGCATGGAGATGCAATGCCAGGCACAGGGAAGGATTGGAGTGCAGTGCCGGGCATGGAGATGCAGTGCCTGGCACAGGGAAGGATTGGAGTGCACTGCCGGGCATGGAGATGCAGTGCCTGGCACAGGGAAGGATTGTGGTGCAGTGCCGGGCATGGAGATGCTGTGCCAGACACAGGAAAGGATTGGGGTGCAGTGCCGGGCATGGAGATGCAATGCCAGGCACAGGGAAGGATTGGAGTGCACTGCCGGGCATGGAGATGCAGTGCCAGGCACAGGGAAGGATTGGAGTGCAGTGACGGGCATGGAGATGCAGTGCCTGGCACAGGGAAGGGTTGGGGTGCAGTGCCGGGCATGGAGGTGCAGTGCCTGGCACAGGGAAGGGTTGGAGTGCAGTGCCGGGCATGGAGGTGCAGTGCCTGGCACAGGGAAGGATTGGGGTGCAGTTCCAGGCACAGGGAAGGATTGGGGTGCAGTGCCAGGCATGGAGATGCAGTGCCTGGCACAGGGAAGGATTGGAGTGCAGTGCCTGGCACAGGGAAGGATTGGGGTGCAGTGCCAGGCATGGAGATGCTGTGCCAGGCACAGGGAAGGATTGGGGTGCTGTGCCAGGCACAGGGAAGGATTGGGGTGCTGTGCCAGGCATGGAGATGCAATGCCAGGCACAGGGAAGGATTGGAGTGCAGTGCCGGGCATGGAGATGCAGTGCCTGGCACAGGGAAGGATTGGAGTGCACTGCCGGGCATGGAGATGCTGTGCCAGACACAGGAAAGGATTGGGGTGCAGTGCCGGGCATGGAGATGCAATGCCAGGCACAGGGAAGGATTGGGGTGCAGTTCCAGGCACAGGGAAGGATTGGGGTGCAGTGCCAGGCATGGAGATGCAGTGCCTGGCACAGGGAAGGATTGGGGTGCAGTGCCAGGCATGGAGATGCTGTGCCAGGCACAGGGAAGGTTTGGGGTGCAGTGCCTGGCACAGGGAAGGTTTGGGGTGCAGTGCCTGGCACAGGGAAGGTTTGGGGTGCAGTGCCGGGCATGGAGATGCAATGCCAGGCACAGGGAAGGATTGGAGTGCAGTGCCGTGCCAGGCACAGGGAAGGATTGGAGTGCAGTGCCGGGCATGGAGATGCAGTGCCTGGCACAGGGAAGGATTGGGGTGCAGTGCCAGGCACAGGGAAGGATTGGGGTGCAGTGCCGGGCATGGAGATGCTGTGCCAGACACAGGGAAGGATTGGAGTGCAGTGCCGGGCATGGAGATGCAGTGCCTGGCACAGGGAAGGATTGGGGTGCAGTTCCAGGCACAGGGAAGGATTGGGGTGCAGTGCCAGGCATGGAGATGCAGTGCCTGACACAGGGAAGGATTGGGGTGCAGTGCCGGGCATGGAGATGCTGTGCCAGACACAGGGAAGGACTGGGGTGCAGTGCCAGGCATGGAGATGCAATGCCAGGCACAGGGAAGGATTGGAGTGCAGTGCCAGGCATAGGGAAGGATTGGGGTGCAGTACCAGGCACAGGGAAGGATTGGGGTGCAGTGCCAGGCATGGTCCCCCCAGAAAGCCCCTGCACCACCGAGTGGAGGTTTCTGTAGCCAGGGGAGCCGCTCCCAGCCCCCGCTCCCCAGGCTCTGATGTGAGCACCCCTCGCCTGGCTGGGGGCAGGGGGTGCCCGTCCCGGCGTTGTGACCCTGGGAGCTCCCGTCCCAGCCGCCGTCTCCTCTTGGCAGGGGTGTCTCCGCCGGGGCCCGGCGTGGTCGTGATGCAGCTGAACGTGCCCAGCGGCCCCCAGCCCCCGCAGAACCCTCCCGTGGTGCAGTGGAGCCACTGTAAATACTATGGCCTGGACCAGCGGGGGCAGAAGCCGGGGGACCTGTACCACCCAGACACCAGCGCCCAGGTACAGGGCGGGGGGGCCACTGCAGCCTGGGCGG
This sequence comes from Lepidochelys kempii, assembly GCF_965140285.1. Lineage (NCBI taxonomy): Eukaryota > Metazoa > Chordata > Testudines > Cheloniidae > Lepidochelys > Lepidochelys kempii. Next base: position 3,601,500 of record NC_136399.1, on the reverse strand, counting down.
GACCCCGGCCTGAGCCTGATGCGGTCAGAGAAGGGCCCCAGGCACTAGCCCAAGGCCAGGGGGGCTGGGGGTCGGATTCAGCCCCTTGCAGAGAGCCAGCTCAGCACGTCCCCGTGGGGTGGGGGTAGGGGGCGCGGGGCCTGATCCGTGCCTCTAACCCTTTCCCCCGTCTCCAGGCCAGCACCCAGCTAACCAGCCCCATCACGTCCCCCACTCAGTCCCCGACGCCCTCTCCCGTGACCAACCTCAGCAGCGTCTGCACAGGGCTCGGCCCGCTCCCGGTCCTCACTCAGTTTCCCCGGCCCGTGGGCCCAGCACAAGGTGAGAAGGGCGCCAAGGGTGAGACGGGGTGCGGGGAGCCTTGGAACCAGAAGAGCCTCTATGGTGAAACTGGCCAAGCTCAGAGCTCCGAGGAGCCCGGGCCCAAGGCATGGGGTGGTCTTGACGGGGTGCATTGTGGGAGTTTGCATCCGGACAATGGGCCCTTGGCCTGGTCCCCTGGGGAGGCACCGGTGGCCAGAGAGTGAACCCTGACTTGCCGAGGCAGCCTTCGAACCTGCAAAGCAGTCGCTGGGTAGAGCCTGGCGCTCCAGGGAGCTGAGGCCTCTCAGCCAGCTGTTGCAGGGGGCGGAGCCTGGTGCCCCGTGGGGCGGGGCCTGCTGGCCAGGTGTTACAGGACCCACCAGATGGGTTATTTCCATAGCGTCGGTTGCCTTGAAAACCCGAACTCAAGGCCTGCGAGCGTCCCATATAACCACTCACCCTGCTACTGTCACGTCCTCCCCGCCTTTCCGGCCCGTGCCAGTGAGACTGGTGCCCAGAGAGGAGGCCTCACCCCCTTGCTGCCCCCCCCCCCCCCCCCGCTCCCGGGAATGGCTGTGGCCGAGCTGACGCGCACGTCCCTGGCAGGAGCAGGGAGCGTGGAGGGAAGGACCATCTCCTGTGGGGTTCTGCAGCGCTGCACCCCCCCACCCCAGCACCCCCAAATCTCTGCTTCTGCTTTCCAGGCGACGGGCGCTACTCTCTACTGGGCCAGCCACTGCAGTACAATCTCTCCATCTGCCCTGCTCCTCTGCTGCCCAGCCAGTCCACCTACAGCACACACCAGGTAGGGAGAGTGCGGCCGCCAGCCCGGAGGCAGGCTGGAGTCCCCCATCACAGCCAGTCCTCCTCCTGGCCCCCGACTTCGGATGGAAACATTGGCATAGCTGGGGCTGGAGGAGTGGGGGGCTCGTGACTGGTCTTCCCTGTTCGGATTCGAGGGCTCTTTGGGGGATGCAGAGATTGGGGGGCTCCCAAAGAGGAAGCTGCTCCCTCAGCATGGGTCTGTCTGCGGCACTAGCCCACCCTAGGTGCAGGGACTCACTGGCCTGACGTCTCTGATGCTGTAGCCCTGCTCCTGTCCCCCATCCCCCAGAATTGGACAAGGGAAGCCAGACCTGAGTCCCAAGGTGGGAAAACAGGAGACTTTTTTCCTTAATGGTGGGTTTTCGACCAAAAACTCTGTTTTTGACAAACTCAAAACATAGAGAAAAAGTCCTGCACACCACACACAATTAACCTGTGGAACTCATTGCCAGGGGACGTTGTAAAGGCCAAGAGTATAACTGGGTTCAAAGTCATGGCGGACAGGTCCATCAATGGCTGTTAGCCGAGATGGTCAGGGATGAACCCTCAGGCTCTCTGTCCCCCAAGCCTCTGACGGCCAGAAGCTGGGACTAGAGGGCAGGGGATGGATCACTCGGTAATTGCCCTCTTGTGTTCAGTCTCTCGGAAGCATCTGGCATTTGGATTTGGAAAAGGAACAAGCTTTGAAACTGCGGAATTTCTCCCCTGCCTTCTGTATAAAAGCCCAACAAACAATGCCCCCCCTTCAAACTCCAGCCAGTCACCTTTGTCCCCCAGAAAGAAGCAAAATGTGGGGGGTGAGCCCCAGTTTCCCCTCCCTCAGGCCAGGCAAAAATTACAATAGAGTCAGTCCCAAAGAGTGCCCTCCCCCCTGCCCCGGAGCGTGGCCCTTTGCAGACCTAGGCCCTGGTTGGTGCAGAGGGACGCTCGGGCTCCGCCAGGACATGCCCTGCGCTGCAGGATCGGGGCCCTAGCCCAGTGCCCGCAGCCCGTCTCTGAGCAGGCTGACAGCAGGCCGGCTGAGTTCCCATGTAAATAGTCCCTGGGCTGAAACGTCACTCTGCCCCAGCCTCGCCCAAGCCGGACGTCCGCACCGAGTGTCCTGCAGCATCTCCCCCGAGATGGAGACGGGCGCAGGGAGCAAGCTGCTTCCTTGCTCCCTGGCCTGGGAGTGCAGGCTGGAAACGGCCCTTGCCTGTCCCCGCTCGGCTGCACCAGGGGCTGGGCTAACCTCTGTGCTCTGGGCACGCTGGCCAAGGGGCTCCCAGCCGGCTCTGCGGGACGGGGCGGCTTCTCCGGGTGACTCTGTTTTCGCTCTTCCAGGGCCAGACAGGGATGAAACACGGAAACCGAGGCAAGAGACAGGCCCTCAAGTCAGCGTCCACCGACCTCGGCACAAGCGACGTAGGCGAGTGACCTCGGGGGCTGCTCACGCCCACCCGTGCCTGGCCTCGGCTGGCAAACGCCCCAGCCAGCCCAGCCTCCCGGGTGCCTCCCTTGCCAGTCACCTGCCGAGGGGGCAGTTTGAGCCCTTGTCACTGGGCAGCAGGGACCGATCCTGGACGGGACCTGCTGGGGACTAGAGAGGAGAGACCCATGGTCCTCGGAAGAGCTGCCCGCAAGCCCCCTTAGAGAGTGTGCGCGGTGGCAGCAGAGAGGCCCCCGGGCCTCCCCCTCTGCCCCTCTCTGCCCCCGCCACACATGGCACAAAGCGCAGGGCCCTGTGCTCCCCCGGCTGAGCTGCGTCCAGCGGCTGGAGGCGTGTGTGCCAGGAGACGCACACACTGTGCTGTGGGGTGTGATCTAATGGTGAGGGGGGGCTGAGAGCCAGGACTCCTGGGTTCTACCCCCACTTTTGGGGGGCAGTGGGGTCTATTGGTTAAAGTGGGGGGCGGGGCTGGGAGCCAGGTTCTGTGCCCAGCTCAGGGAGGGCAGTCTAGTGGGTAGAGCAGAGCTTGGTGTCCAGACTTGTGGGCTGTTCCTGTCGCTGACTCCCTCTCTCTGCCTGTTTCCCCACCGAGATAGTAGCGGGGTGGCGTCTGCGAAGTGCTTTGAGATCCCCCAGCCGAAGCTGCTCAGCTGGGGTTCTCTCCAAACGCCGGGCTCGGCAGCCGGCAGAGGGCTCTCTGCCGCCCGCCCGGGGAGCATGCTCAGCGCTTGCTAATTGGGGACAGGCTGCAAGGCAATGTCCTGCCACGGGTCTCGGGGGAGGCTTAAAATCCCTCCCCCTTCCCCGCCCCGGATAAACAGCTGCAGCAGGGAGACCCCCTCACTCGGGCAGTGGAGCAGGCAGGGGCCGGGGGATCTGTTACACGCTGGTTTAATATTAGCACAGAATTCGGTCTGCCAGGGCCCTGGAACTGCCGCTCACCCCCGCCTGGCTCCCGGAGCCCGAGCCGCGGCCGCGACGCACTCTGTGCCCTGACAGCTGCAGAGTACGGGCAGCTCGGCCTGCGGGCACGGCCTGGCTCTGCCCCCTGTGTGGGGCTGGCACAGGCGGGTGTGGTTCCGTTCTGGGCCAGGTCAGAAATTAACCACGACCCCTTGGCATCAGCTGCCTCTGCCCTCCGCCGGGAGCTGGGTTTGCCCTGAGTTCAGAGGCACCGGTGTCTGGGACTGGCCGTGCTGCCCAGAGAGGCTCCCCAAGGTGCCCCCCAAGGAGCCCTGAGCGCTCGGCCCCCCTCAGCTCTCCCCACCCATGTCCCCGGGCCCGAGTCTGGCTCCAGGGTGGGCTGATAGAGGGGAGGCAAACTCTCCTGCCAGGGAACGTCCTGTGCCCCGGGACAGGCTCTGCAGGGCTGCATGGGACGTGCATTGGCCCACCCACCACAGGGAGAAGGGGGTGCCCTGGGGCATGAACTGCAGGGACATCCCAGCTCCCGCCTCTGGGATTCAAGCAGGGACCCCTCCCCTCCCAGAGCAAAACCCAGGCATCCTGGCTCCCAGCCCCCCCACGCTAACCTCTAAGCCCTACTCCCTCCCAGAGCCAGGTATGGAACCCAGGAGTCCTGGCTGCCCTCTCCCCCTGCTCTAACCTGTAGACCCCATTCCCCTCCCAAAGCCAGGGAGAGAACCCAGGAGTCCTGGCTCCCAACCCCCTCCCTCCCTCCCTGCTGTCACTGGTTCCCAGTCGCTGGTTCCCAGCCGCTGACCTGGCCTTGTCTCCCCGCAGTGCTGGGCCGGGTGCTGGAGGTGACGGACCTGCCCGAGGGCATCACGCGCACCGAGGCCGACAAGCTCTTCACCCAGCTCGCCATGGCCGGGGCCAAAATCCAGTGGCTGAAGGAGACTCAGGGGCGGCGCGGGGCCGGGGGCGGCGCAGGCGACCACCACGGGCCGGCGGAGAACGGCCGGCACCCGGACCTCGCTGCCTTGTACACCGTGGTGGCCGTGTTCCCCAGCCCGCTGGCCGCCCAGAACGCCTCGCTGCACCTCAACAACTCGCTCAGCCGCTTCCGGCTGCGCGGGGCCAAGAAGAACTACGACCTGCGGGTGCTGGAGCGGGCCAGCTCCCAGTAGGCCCCCGCCGGCCCGGCCCCACCGCCCCCCCGCCGGCCGCGCGCCCGGCCTCTATTTATATGGACACAATGAAGAGATGAGAAATTGATGATGATTGGGGTATTTTTTTTTTTTTTTTTGGAGTGGAAGAACATTTCCCCCCCCTCGCCCCCCGGTAACGTGCCCCCCACTGCCCCCCCCGGACACGTGTCTCGTTTCGCCCCGCGTTGTGCCGTGGCGGGCACCGCGTTCAGTTGCACACGCAGGTGTTGGCTGGGTCTGGTCGCTGTACAGTCTATTTAATCCGGGGGGGCGGGGGCGGCAGGGGTTTGGTTTTGTTTTTAAATATAAAAAAAAAAAAAAAAAATCGTCCATCACTTTAAAGCTGCTTCCGGTTTCTGTGCCCAGCGCGAGGGGTTAACGCGAGACGTGCCCCGCTCATCTCTGAGACCGCCACCTCTTCCCCCCCGCACTGTACCCCTCCTGGGGTGGCACCAGTGGGGGAGGGGTGCTCACGGGGGGTGGGTGTCGTCCCCACTCATCAGCAGGGCTAAGGAGCAGGCCTAGACACCTAGTAGGGTAGGGCCGAGCCCCCCCCAGTCCCCCTCCATTGGGATGGCAGTGTGGGGCAGTCCGGTGGCCCTGGAGAGGATCGAAGGGAGGGATGGCTCCCCGCTGAGCCCCATAGCCATCCGTGCCCAAACTGGAGCCTCCAGGAACTGGCACCAGCGGACCAGAGCCCCTGCCCGCGGCATCGGCCCTGCGGCGCTGAGCCGGGCCCCTGGGGGTGGAGCTGATCCCGGGCCCTGCACCCCCACGGCACAGAGAGAGCAGGCCAAGCTTCGTGGCCTGTGGGCTACTGCTACCGGCCCTGGCTCGCTGCTCCGCCAGGCCAGGCTACGCTCGCCGTGGGAGAGGAGCGAGGCCCGGCACAGACCTCACGGCAGGCCCAGCGTCGGCCTGCAGCGCTCCAGCCTCCCGGGGGCCGGGCCAGCCCCTGCGGTGACGGGCAGAACGCACCAGAGAGGTAAGAGCCGAGTGGAGGGGGCAGGTGGGGGATTCTCAGACCAGCCTGCAGCAAATCGCTCTGCCCCTGGGCTGTACCGCGGGGGCAGCAGCCCTGGGGCTGAGCAGGAGGGGGGTGTCCCTGGGAGGGGCCGTGCCCACCTGCGCCCCCCAGGGACGATAGAGTCTCAGGCTGGAGACCAGCGCTGCCCGCCGCAGAGCATCCAGGGCCCCAGCCCTCCCCCTCTGTGGGGACTCTGGTGTTCGGGGTCAGCCTGGCAGAAGGGATTTCGGATCCACATGCACCAGAGCCTGACAGATTCTGGGGCAAACAGCCAACTCCTGGACGTAGCCCCCAGGCCTGAGCTCCCCACCCCGGGCGGCCTGGGTTGGGCCGAGTTCAGCAGCAGCTGGCCTCCCTGTCCCATCGCCCAGTTGCTGGGGGGCAAGGGGCGCCCCGGCTGCACATCTCCCAGGCCAGTGCGGGGGTAGGACCCAGTAACCCTGGAGCAGCCCTGCCAGGGGTTTGTCCAACTTGCCCCCCCAAAACTCCCAATACTGGGGATGCCAAAATGTCCCTGGGAGTCTGGCCCGGAGCCTCCCTGCCCGGGGCATTTAGCCAATTGCTCCTTGTCCCCCGGGCAGGAGGAGGAGTCGGGCGAAGGCCTGGCCATGGGGCCTGGAGCCTGCTACAGAGCGGCTGCCCCAGTCCCCGAGGACAGAGGGTGTTCCCCACATGCGGGGGTACACGGACACAGCCCCCCATATGGTTTAAGCTTCCGCAGGAAGGGACAGGGTGGGAGCAATCCAGGGACAGGGCCTGTGATGGCAGCTCAAGGCGGAGAAGCTGGTGGGGGGCAGGAAAAGGGGGTGCAAGCGGCCCCCTGAGAACTGCCCCGCCAGGGCCTCCCCAGCGGGCATCAGAGCGGCTTGGGGCATGCCCCGTGTGCGCTGCGTTATGGGTATTGTCTGCAGCCCAGGGCCATGGGGAACAGAACACAAGCTGGAGCAGCCCTGAGGCTGCTCTGACTTGGGCCGGGCAGGGCCCCCCAACTAGAAGGACACAGAAGTGGCTTTACCCTGTCCCAGCCCGGTGACCGAACCTCAGGCCCTGCATGGGGGGGTTCAGGCAGGTCTGGGGGGCTCGCCCCAACGTCTGCCGGAGCCCGATGCCTGCAGGGAGAGAGAGCCTGCCAATATCTTGCTCCTCGGCCGCTGGGTCTCCCTGTTCCCAGGCAGAATCCTCAGAGCGCGGCTCCTTGGCCGGTGGCCATGGCCCGGTGCATCCCAGGGGCAGAACGCCCTTTCCTGTCCCCGTGGGGACATGGGAACCGAACACCTGCAGCCAGGGTGCCCGTCCCACCTGTGGCTGGGCTGGCTACCCTGTGCCCGCGTCCACCGGCGCCCGGACCCTCCAGGCAACCAGCCAGTGGCTCCCGCCGGCCAGGCCCGCTCGTGTGCAGGCTCCAATTTCTCAGCGTCAGCTTCCCGCATGGGGCTCAGCTGTTCGCTCCCCTCTCGCCCTGTCACTCCGTCCCCGGCCGGCAGCCGAGCGCCCCTGTGCAGCCAGGCCTGGGGGTCGGCGCTGGCTACTCTGGGGCAGCCGGGGCCCGTCGGCACTGCTCCTGGGGAGGATTTACCCAGCTGGGAGGGAGCCCGAAGCTCAGAGGTGAGTCTCCCCCCGCCCCTCCCCCGCCCCCGGCCTGCTGTCTTTCTCCTTTCCCCGGCTGTGCACCCATTTCAGACGCCCCCTTCCCTTCCAAACTGGGGCAGGGGGTCCGGCAGCCTGGGCCCCCAAAGCGCCCCCGGCCTCCGCTCTCAAGCGTTACACACACACCACGACAGACGTTCCTGCTGTAACATGCACCCCCGTCGCACACACACACACATGCTCGCACACGCCCCTGCGACAGGCTCGCACACGCGACAGACAGACGTCCCTGCTGTAACATGCACCCGTCGCGCACACACACACCCCCGCGGCAGATACACATCCCTGCTGTTACACACACACGTGACAGGCATGCGTGCACACAACAGACACGTTCCTGCTGCAATACACACCCCTGTGACACACCCAGACACACGCATACACACCCCTGCGGCCGACACACGTCCCTGCTGTGACACACGCCCGTGACACACACCCACGTCCCTGCTGTAACATGCACCCCTGTGAGACACACTCACACACGCACGCCCCTGTGACAGACACCCCCTGCAAGCTGGGGGAGCAAGGGCTCGTATGATGCCGGGAGCTTAAAATAGCACCTGGGCCGGACGTGTGGGGAGCTGCGGGCGTGGCACTGCTGGGCACAGCAGAAAGGGGGCGATCGGTAGGCCCAGCAGTCGTGGGGCTGGGACTGTCTCCTCTGGGGGGCGCGGTAAGGCCTTGGCAGAGAAGCAGGGCCCTTGCCGTGACGCCGACCGGTGCTGTGTAAACCCCCGGGCAGGTCGTTCGTCTGGCACCGTGGGCAGGAGCGTGGGCCTCCTCTGTGCCCATGGATGCCCCGTGCTGGGCCCTGGCGGGCGCTGCTGTGGGGCAGAGACGGGCACCGAGCTGGCTCATCCCGCGGCGCCCTCAATTGGCTGCAGGTTAGCGGGTGTTGCCAGGGGAGCCCCCGGGGCCCCGTGACGCCTCTGCTCCCCCTTGCAGCATGACTGAGAGGGAGTCCCTGGCGCCGCCAGCCTCGCCCGCGCCCGGGGGGAAGCCAGCGAGCAGGGTAAGTGCTGCCAGGGGATTGGCCTCGGGATGGGGGGGCTGGGAGGTTCCCCCCGCCAGCACTGCCTGGCCCTCTTGGGGGGGCTCCTTTCCGGCCCCACTGGCTGCCAGTCGGGGGGACGCAGGTCCCTGTGTCCCAGCGGCTGGAACCCCCCCCCAAGTCCCGGGGATGTCATGAGTTGGGGGTGTCGGTGGGGACGTGGCCTGCTGCCCGCGTGCCCCCCACCTCCCCGTGCCCAGGTCTCCGCGGCCGGCACGCCCAGCCCGTTACGCCTGTGCAACGGGCGCCCTGCGCTCACTCCTGCAGGGAGGGGGCTGGGGGTCCTCTGCCAACGCTGCCCCCCCCGGCGCAGCAGGCCCCAGAGAGTGGGGGGCCTAGCGAGGGGGCCTGAGTGAGCTGGGGGGGCAGGGGGCAGTCGTGGGCAGCAGAGGAGGTGGCTCTGGCACCCACAGCAGCCTGGGGTGTGCAAAGGAGACGAGGGGGGGCGTCGCCAGCCCCCCCCCCGGCTGCCCCCAGCCGTTCCCTCTGGAGCCAGGGCACCGTCTGGGCTCCTGCTGCATCCATCCGGGGCAGCAGCCTGGCCACCAACCCGCCATCAGGGCGGCCTCGCCTGGCCCGTGGGGCATGAGCCCGGATCCGGGGCTCCGTGCTGGGATGGGGGAACCCCAGGCCAGGTGCCCTGCTGAGGGCGGGGGGGGGACCGAGCGAGGGGCTGGGGGGCAGGACTCCTGGGTTCTCTCCTGGCTGTGCCACTGACTCCCCGTGGGACCCTGGGGCAAGCCCCCGTTTCCCTCCCATGCCTCAGTTTCCCCCGGGGGGGGCGTCAGTGTCTCCGAGGTGCCCAGTGTCTCCCCCCCCCCCCCCCGGCCCCCCAGCTCCAGGCGCTGAAGCAGCTGTTCCTGCGGAGGCCCAAGGAGGAGCCACCGGCAGAACCGCAGCCCAACGGGGAGCTGGTCAGCCCCACGGGGGGGCCCCTCTACTACTTCTACGAGGAGGAGGAGGAGGAGGAGGAGCCTGAGCCGCCCCCCGAGCCCCAGAAGCCCGTCAACGACAAGCCCCACAAGTTCAAGGATCAGTACTTCAAAAAGCCCAAGTTCTGTGATGTCTGCGCCCGCATGATTGTCCGTGAGTGGGGGGCGGGGGGGGGCTGGTTAGCCCTGGGGGGAGGGGTTGGGGCGAGGGGGCATGGCTGGGGAGGGGGGCGGTCCGGTGGGGGGGGATAGGACGTGGGTGGGGGGGGACGTGGCTAGGGCAGGGGGCACTAGGTGCAGGAGGGGGGCATGGCTGGGGAGGGGGGCACAGGCAAGGAGGAGGGAGGGGGTATTTAGGCCAGAGAGGTAGGGAGCATGGATGAGGAGTGGGTGGGGGGCACTGGCCCAAGGGGGCAGGGGACAGGGTGGGTGGGGGGGGACACACCTTACTGGGGGGTCAGCGACCCACACAGAGGCAGCCCACTGGGACTCCGCCCCTCCTCCCCGTGGCACTTTGGCCAGTCCTGGGGGACAGTAACGTGGCCCCTGCTGCCCGGCTCGGTGGGGCACATGGGGGTTGAAGGGGCCCGATGGCCGCCCCCTCCCCAAGGAGATATCCATTCCCACGGCTCTGTGAAGCCAGTCACGGAGGGCGGGACACACTGCCCCTGTGCCAGCCCTGATCCCTGCTGGGGGGGTCCCTGTCCAGCCTCCCGTCCCCTCTCCCGTTCCATGGCTGGGAAGTTTAATCGACCCGTCTTTGTCCCCCCCGCCCCAGTGAACAACAAGTTTGGCCTGAGATGCAAGAACTGCAAAACCAGCATCCACCAGCACTGCCAGTCCTACGTGGAGATGCAGCGCTGCTTCGGGAAGATCGTGAGTCCGGCCCAGCCCCACTTGCACCAGTGGGGAAACTGAGGCACAGGGAGGGGAAATGAGGTCACTGAGGTCCCACAGGTTTAGAGGGTAGAGCTGGGGTAGAACCCAGGAGTCCTGGCACCCAGCCCTGTCCCGCTCTAACCACCAGACCCCACTTCCTTCCAGAGCTGGGGTAGAACCCAGGAGTCCTGGCTCCCAGCCCTGTCCCGCTCTAACCACAAGACCCCACTTCCTTCCAGAGCTGGGGTAGAACCCAGGAGTCCTGGCTCCCCTGCTCTAACCCATTGCCCCACCGCTCCAACAGCCAGGGATAGAACCCAGGAGTCCTGGCTCCCAGCCCCTGCTCTAACCACTAGACACGCCCCGCCCCCGAGCTGGGCTAGAACCCAGGCGTCCTGGCTATGCAGGCATCTGTCCTGCCCCGGTAACTCCCCCGTTCTCTCTCTCTCGCTCCCAGCCCCCCGGGTTCCGCCGGGCGTACAGCTCCCCCCTCTACAGCAACCAACAATATGCCTGCGTCAGGGAGCTGCTCTGTAAGTACCAGCCCCTCCCCTGTGGGGGGCCACAGACCCCCCCTCCTGCCCCATAAGTGGAACAACCTCCCCCCCTCCCCCCCCCGGAACTCACCGCCCCCTTGTGGTGTCTGACTCAGCGGCAGCCAATCGCAGCGACCCCGTGTTCGAGACCCTCCGGACGGGCGTCATCATGGCCAACAAGGAGCGAAAGAAAGGGCAGGACGATAAGAAGAATGTGAGCTGGAGGGACAGGGGGGCCACGCTGGCTGGGGAAGGGGGTCCCCAGGGTGGGCGCTGATGGGGGGAGGAAGTGCCCCAAAGCCGAGGCCTGTGGGGGGCAGGGGTGGAACGTCTGGCGCAGGCTGGGGGCGATGCCAGGCTGCCCTGGCATGGGGTGCTCTGGCGAGGGACCAGAATCTCCCTGCTGCGTCTTGGGGACCCGTCCACGGGCCGGGAGGTGAGGATCTGCGCCCCAAATGTTATGGCAGCCACTGGCATCCCGGCAGCCACACACAGCGGGTGGTTCCCGGGCTCCCACTGAGCCCCAGCAACCCGTTCCCTGCCCCCCACAATCCACCAGGACCTGCCCAGCCTCAGCGCCCCATTCCCTGCCCCCCGCAATCCACCAGGACCCTGCCCAGCCGCAGTGTCCCATTCCCTGTTAACCACAACCCAATAGGGCCCAGCCCGACCCCAGCGCCCCGTACCTGCCCCCCATTATCCGCCAGGGCCTTGCCCAGCCCCAGTGCCCCATTCCCTGCCCCCACCATCCCCTGGGCCCTGCCCAGCCCCTCGTTCTCTGCCCCCCACAGTCTGCCAGGGCCCTGCCCAGCCCCAGCGCCCCGTTCCCTGCAACCCACAATCCAATGGGGCCCAGCCCCCCCGTTCTCTGCCCCCCACCATCCCCAGTGTCCTGCCCCAATCCCTGTTCCCTGCCCCCCTCAGTCTCCTGGGACCTAGCCCAGCCCCAACGCCCCATTCCCTGCCCCCCCCATCCCCAGGGTCCTGCCCTCCCCCTGTTCCCTGCCACCTACATTCCTGCGGCGCCCGGCCGGCGCCCCCTCTCTAACTTGCTTCCCCGTCTCTCTTCCAGCCCTTGGCCACCATGATGGACGAGGATTCAGAGCCTGGGAAGCACGAACTGGGCAAACTCGAGGCAGGTGCGAGCTGTGGGGGTCTGGCAGGGGCCTGCCCAGCTCTGTGCCCCGTGATGCCAGGCAGGGCGTCCGGCCCAATTGTTTTCCTGCCACCCCCGCACCTGCCCTGGGGTCTCAGCAGCAGGGTGGAATTTGTGGGGTGTTGCCCACAGCCTGGGCCCTGGGTGCTTGGGGGGGGACCCATCTGTTAACTTGGTAAATGAAACTGAACCCCCCTTTCTCCTCTTCCTTCCTGTGCTTCCAGGCAACCCAGACGGGGACAAGAAGGCAGAGAAAAGCACCCCCGACGACAAGGTACCCCCTCCTGGACCCCCCTTGCACCTCACTGCCCCTGCCCCCTACTCCTGGGGTCACAGTCCCCTGACAAGGTACCCCCTTTCTGTACCCCACTGCGACCCCTCCCCCTGGGGTCACAGCGCCCCTACTGACAAGTCCTCTCCCATCCTCCCCCATGGGCGGGGCCCGGCTGCAGCCAAGCTCTGGGGTAGGAAGAGGCCGTGGGGCGCAGCCAGGGCAGGGCGGTTCCTGCTAAGAGCGCTCAGGGCCTGGCAGCCAGATGGTGCCCATAGTCCCTGCCCCACCTGCCGCTGCTCTGACCCCGTTCTCCCGGCCCCCGCAGAACAAGAAGCCCCAGCCCGGCTTCCTGCAGACTCATTACTTCGTGGCGCTTTATCGCTTCAAAGCCCTGGAGAAGGACGACCTGGATTTCCAGTGAGTTTGGGGGGCTGTGTGTGACGAGCGCCCCGGGCCTGGCATGTGGCATTAGCCCCCGAGGGATGAAATTGTCCTTGGAGGCGCATCGGTCGCAGGGTCTGTCTCCGCCGGTTGGCATCCACATTATGCAGCTCGGCTGCCCCCCGGGCGCAGAACTTGCGAGCCCGGCTTCCAAACACCGCTGGGTTCAGACAGATGAAGAAATGCCAGGGGTGGGGGTCGTTCTGTGCCGTCAGCTCCTGAGCCGTTCGCACACGCTTGGGTCCCGTCCTCACGCCTGCCTGGGCCACGGGGAGAAACAGCATCCCTTTTCCAGACGAGATCTCCCCTCGTCACAGGGCTCCGGGAGCTGGAGCTTTCAAAAGCTGCCATGGCCGCACTGCTTACAGCCAGGAGAACCACAGCTGAGATCAGGGCCCCCTGGTGCCGGACACTGGAGAGAGACCCTGCCCCCACTGAGATCAGGGCCCCAGGGTGCCGGGCGCTGCACAGACAGACCCTGCCCTGCCTGAGATCGGGGCCCCCTGGTGCCGGGCGCTGCACAGACAGACCCTGCCCTGAGCTCTCAATCCAGACACACAGGGGAAGGGGGGATTCCCCCAGGTTCATAGTCGGGGGGGTTCACTCCAGGTCACACAGGGAGTCGCGCCGAGCGGGGGATTGATCCTCAATCTCCGGGGGCCCAGCGCAGGCCCCATGAGCCCACGGAGGAGCGAATGCAGCGGCCAGCGGTTGAGGCATCTGTGGGGCTGGGGAGAGGCTGCCCCACCCAGCTGGCTGCCCCAGGGCCGTGGCGTTCTCACTGGGGCTGGTGTCCGAGATCCCAGGGCCCCGCGGTGTCAAGGATGGGCCCTGCCCCGCAGTGCTTAGCCCGAGTCCCTTCCCTTGCAGCCCGGGGGAGAAGATCACGGTGGTGGATGACTCCAACGAGGAGTGGTGGCGGGTAAGGAGGGGTCTTCCCAGTCAGCTGGGGAGGGCTCCGGGGTCTCGGCAGCAGCGGGGCACACGGTGGGGGCAGCGACTGGGGGGATAGAGCTTAAAGCCGGTGGATCTTCAGCACTCACGAGGGTGAGGGGCTGCCTCGAGCTTCTCCCCAATCCCAGCCCGCAGCCCCCTGCTAGCCCAGCCCTGGGTTCACCCCCCAGCCCTGCTGGGGCCCCTCACTCCTGATCCCCAGCCCCTGCTAGCCCAGCCCGGGGCTCCCCCCATGCAAACAGCTTTGCCAATGTCCGCACCCCACAATCCCAACCCGCCGCTTGCACTGTTCCAGGCCCAGCATGTTGGGGGAGGGGTGGTGTCCTTGCAGGCTGGGCTGCTCCCAGTGACCCCCCCGCCCCCCTCCCCGGTGTGACTCCTTGCAGGGGAAGATCAATGAGAAAATTGGCTACTTCCCCCCGAACTTCATCGTCCGGGTGCGAGCGGGCGAGCGGGTTCACAAGGTCACCAGGTCCTTCGTGGGTAACAAGGAGATCGGGCAGATCACGCTGAAGAAGGATCAGGTGAGCACAGAGCCAGCTCCCCGGGGGGGCCTCACCCCTCCCCGACACGCCCCCCCAGCCCGGTCCTTCTGCTGCACAGCCAAGAAACACGCCATCCACCTCGGGCACCAGCAGCTCAGGGCATGGGTGCCCGGCCCCGAATCCCTGACGCCTCCGTGTTCTCCCCTCCCAGGGCAGGGGAGCCCAGCCCTGCACCCTCACACTGCATGAGGCCCAATCCTGCACCCCGATCCATCCCTCCCCCCTTCCATTCCCCAGCGGTCCTCACTGCCTCTCTGCCCCTGTTCCCCTCCACCTGCATGGATGCCCAGCCCTACGTCTCTGCCCCCGCGCTCCCTCTGTCTCCTGCTCTGCATCCATGTGCCCCACTGCATCTCCAACCCCAGCCCCACCACTGCCCTATGGGCAGCCTGCTCTGTATCTGGTTCCCAGTGGCGTCTAACCTGCCGCCCCTCTGGGGCACCCTCCTTCCTTCCCCCCAGATCGTGGTGCAGAAGGGGGAGGAAGTGAACGGGTACGTCAAGGTCTACACCGGCCGCAAGATGGGGCTCTTCCCCGTCGACTTCCTGGAGGAGATCTGAGCCCGGGCCGGCGCCGGCAGCAGTCTTTAGCCAAGGGGCGAGCGGGCTGGGCCTGGAGCCGCGCCTCATGCCCGAACACGGCCCCCGGGGGGGCATTTCCTTAGAGATCGCTCCTGGGGGCAGCTGCAGATGGAGCCCCCCTCCTGGGATAAATGCCCCGCGTCGCTGCAGGGAGCGGATCCTCAGCGGGGATATCGGTGCTGGGGTGCCAACTAGGCCATGATCCGTCAGCCGCCTTGGCCCGGGACGCGTGGCGGGCTGGGGCAAGCAGCAGATCCCTTGTTTGCTTTCTCCGGAGGATGGAAGCGGGGTGGTGGGGCCAAGGGGGGCAGAGAGGAGCTCCCCCAGGACATTTCTCTCCTGGCACGCTCACCGACGGGCAGAGGCGGGTGTGTGTGTGTTTGCACTTAGGGCTGGGGTACCTTGAGGTGTCTCCCTTCCCCGGGGGGTGTGTGTGTGTGTGTGGTGGGGGGGGGGTTACCCCGGCTGTTGCTGGGGGTTTGCAATCTTGCTACATGTTGTCAATATACCCATGTTTCCCCTCCCAGTTTGTTCTCTCTGGGGACCCGGGGCGTGGGGGTGTCGGGGCTGTGCTCTGGGGAAGGGGCTGCACGGCTGGGGCTTGGTTGGAGATGCAGGGGTGGTGGCCTGGTGGCTTGGAGGTTTGCATGGGGCACTGCCTGGGGGCAGGGGTTGGTTTGAGCCACGGGGGGTTCAGAAGGGCATGCACGTGCGTGGGGGGAGAAGGGTTTGCTGGCTTATGCCCCCTCCCTCTCTGTGCCCTGGCATCCTCTGGCACCAAGGCCTGGGGGGGCGATGCAGCTGTGCAGCCAGCAGGGGGCACTCCTGGCACAGCAATTGGCCTTTCTCTGCAGCTCTCTCCTTTCGGGCTCTCGGCTGGGCTCCTCCATTTGAACAGGGCAGGGTTTTGCATCAGTAAAACTCCCACAGCCTGGCTACTTGGTGTCCCGTTGTGGCCCAGGGAGAGGGAGGACTGGGCAGCGGGCCGGGGTGGGGGCTGGCTTGGATCTAGCCCTGGGCATGAACTTGCTTCCCGTCCCTGGTTGCTCAGGGTGACCTGAGTTTGCTGGGTCTCAGCTGGGGCCGGTGTGTGGGGTGAGCCAGCCCGGGGAGACCTAGGGTCCTCAATCCACCGTGAAACTGTCTCCTGTCGTATTAACCCTTGTCGTCAAATTCCCGAGTGAGCATTTCTTGCTGCCAGCAATCCGGGGGCCCCAGCGGGGTGGCTCACGCTCGTATCCCCGCCCCCGCGTGTCCATCGCGGGGTTTCCTGCACGACGCTTTAGCGCCGCTCCCCCTGCCCAGGGAGATTTCCTGCCCTCCCTCGAGGCTGCTTTCCCGGCCCGCGGCCCCGGCCTCGGCTGCCTGCAGGACGGGCAGCTCCCACCACAGCACCGGGAAGTGGCCGCCCCGTGCAGCTCGGAGCCGAGCCCCATCTGGGCCTTGTCTCCACTGGGGAATCATGAGCACGTGTTGGTGACCCACATTAGCCAATGAGTGGGAAGCTGGGGCTTTTTCGGGGAGATCCAGGTGCCGAAGCTGGGATTGCAACTCCTGGGTAGCCGAGAGAGGCAGGTGGGGGCAGTGGTGAGAGTGGGAGAATGGGGCAAAGCCAGCTGGGACTTCTGGCTCTGCCACAACCATTCTGTGCAACCCTGGGCAAGTCACTTACTCTCTGCTGTATTCATCCTCACAGCCCCTGTGGGACACGAGACTATGAGGGGCTCTGGCTTGAGGCTTTATTGGGGCTGGGAGGGAGGGGGGCCACCCCAACACCCCAGAGCCAGCAGTTCAAATCCCAGCTCGAGCAGCCATCTCCATGCAGGTCCTGCCAAGCTGGGGTCCTGCCTGGAGTCAGGGGGAATGGGATTCCTTCCCTAGTTGCGCTTGGTGCTGTGTGCCAGGTTGGGTGCCCGCTCTGCCCCAGAGACAGCCGCATTGACAGGGGGAGTGACTCGGGAAATGGAAATGACCTGCCCGGTGAACCAGGCAGGAGCTGGGGGTACCCAGCAAGGGCGAAGAGCAGAGATCCTTCCCTCTGGCACCGGATCTATTTACAGCAGA
Source organism: Lepidochelys kempii (assembly GCF_965140285.1). Classification (NCBI taxonomy): domain Eukaryota; kingdom Metazoa; phylum Chordata; order Testudines; family Cheloniidae; genus Lepidochelys; species Lepidochelys kempii. The sequence continues at coordinate 3,584,745 of NC_136399.1, read as the reverse complement.
ACGAGTCCCTGAGGGGCTGAGCCAGGGACCGGGCATCTTGTCCAGAATCCACAGCCACCCCGCCGGGGGGCCTGAAAGCCCAGAGCTGGGCTGCGTGCCGTCCAGCCCAGAACTGGAGCCCAGCCCGGACGGCGCCATGTATGGGTGCCAGGGGACAGGTGCGGCCGCCCTAGGCCTCTCCTGCCCTAGAGTTTGTTTGGTCATTGGAAAATTCAGGGCTTGGCTGGGGGAGGCATGCGGGGGCGAGGAAACAGGTGCTTCCCTGCAGGGCGTCTGATCCGGTGCCGAGGTCAGGGCCAGCACTGGGACAAGGAGCAGAACCCAGCCCCCTGCACTGGGGGCAGGGGGGTATCTTCAGAGCCAGCTCCTGGGGCTCGTTGATGCTCTTGCCCCCCGCCCCGGGAGGCCGTGGGGCAATGCAGGGGGCTGAGGGACATGTCCCCTCTAAGGATCCGGCCCGCTGGCCCTGAGTTGACAGGGGGTTGCCCCTGGAGCCTGGTGTTCACAAACTGGGGGGTCGATCTCCCTTGTGGCCAGTAGGTGGCACCTGGGCCCTGCCCGTTGCTCTTCCCCAGCTGTAACTTGGCAAGTCCAGGTTCGGGGCTGGGTATGGGGCGAAGGAGGGGAGACGTTGTGTGGGAAGGCAGCATGGGGGGAGCGGGTTCATGGCTCCCAGGGGTGGAGCCTGCAGAAAGGGATCCCTGCCCCCCCGCCCCCCGAGATGAGGGGTGTCCAACCAATCCCTGGGGAGATGGGCCCCCTTGTCACTTCCTGTCCCAAACTGCGCTGGGGCTGGGTTAAGAGCAGCTGCTCGGCCAATCCCATGCCTCCGGCCGCACCACCTGGCCAATGGAGAAACTGCCTCAGCTGCCTTCCCGACCACCGGCCCCGGGGACCAACCCACCCCCCGCAGTCGGCGGCCTCCCTGGGATGGGACCCTGCGAACGTGGGGAGGCTGCAGGCTCCCCGGGGGGCCCCTGCTGACAGCTGCTGTCTGCTGGGGTGCGCTCAGTCCCTGGGGCCCGTCCAGCCCTCACCCGAGTACTGCCCCATGGGATGGTCATGCTGTCGGGGGCTGGGCTGAGACCCCCCCCAAACTCATGTCACGTGGGCCCCCAGGCAGCACTCAGTGGCGGTGACTTTCCTCCCCTTTTGATCTGTGCCCTGAAGGGAAAAGCCCCCGTGTCCCATTCCCTGTCCCCCTGAGCCAACCAGTCCTCAGCCCTGGGGCCAGATGGGAGCCGGTGCCCTCTAGATGGGACAGGCCCCTCTCCCCCTGAGCCAACCAATCCCCTGCCCTGGGGCCAGGCCTAGATCAGAACCCGAGCCCCCTAAAGGGGAAAGCCCCATAGCCCATCCCTGCCCCCTTGAGCCAGCCAGTGGGGGGACCTCGTGGTGGGGACCAGCAGGTTGGATCGGAACCGGCGCCTCTAGAAGCCAAATTCTCCCCGAGCCAGCCAGCCCGCCCCGGCTCTAGTTTTCAGGCTGGGGCTGGATTTTTCCCCCCTCCTCCCCAAAGCGTTATGGGGCCGCGCCTCTGTCACGTCTTTAATCTCACTGCCATTGGGAAGCTAATTCAATTAGCCGGCTTTGTTCTGCTGCCTTGTAATCCCGGTGCTGGCAAATCGCAGCCCTCGCGGCATCACCGAGCAGGCCCCACGGGTGACGCAGGGTCGTTTCCTCGCCTGGCACAGGCCCACGTGGGGACACCCTCCACGGCCTCTCTCCTCCCAGGGGGTCAGCCCCATGGGCCGCCGTGGCTGGTGCAGGGAGGTCACCCGTTAAGCCCTGGCTTTGCCAGCTAGCCTGGGACAATCCAGCACTCGCTGCCTCTGGGAAAAGGCACCAGCTTTGCCCTGTCCCTGTTCAGCGCTGGGGGCGTTTGCAGGAAGGCAACAGTGGTCTGGGGTCAGAGCGGGGGAAATCAGGACTCCTGGGTTCCTTTCCTGAGCTGGGGAGACCAGGGTGAGGGGGCCCTGGGGGTTAGAGCAGGGGACTGGATCAGGACTCCTGGGTCCAAGTCTGGGCCTGGAAGAGAGTTGGTTTAGTGGCGGAGCAGTGGGGCTGACTCGGAGCCAGGACTCCTGGGTTCTGTCCCTGGCTCTGGGAGTGGAGTGAGGTCTAGTGGTTCGAGCAGTGGGGGGCTGGGAGCCAGGACGCCTGGGTTCTATCCCTGGCTCTGCCACTGTGCTGCTGGCTGATCTTTGGCGGGTCACCTCTCTCCCCTAGGGTGTTGCCCGGTTGAGCGGTGACTCCCCCCATTGGTGATCGTCCGGGACCTGAGGTCAGAATCCTGCTCTTGGTGACATCACGACGCGTGGCTATGGTCACAGCGATGAGGTCACTAGGATGTGAAAGGCCCTGGGCAGCCAGCCCAGTTTGGAGGGGGTAGCGCTGGTGCCCCCTGCTGGCATCCCAACCCCTCTGCGCTGTTCTGTCGGGGGGCCTATGGCCGCTCTAGCCCGCTCCCCGTGCCCCGATCAGGCTGCAAGCGGGTGGATCCCCAAGCTTAGCAGCGGCTGATGACTGTGGGAGCCAGCACGGAACCGTGCACGTGGCTTTATCTGAAGGCCCCGCATCCCGTTTCCAAACTGCCCCCCTCACTGGAGTTTTATTGTCCCCCCCTGGCTCCACTCCCCACCCCCAGGCCCTGATGGCTTGCTGGAGCTCGTTAGCGCCGGGTGGTGCTGAACCCGCCGCGGCCCGTCTCCCTCTCCCTTCTCCTCGGTGCTCCTCCTTCCCTCGCTCGCCTCTCTAATGAAAAGAAAAGCCCAACATCAGACAGCCTGAAGTGTCCATAAAGCATCTTTAAGTCCAAGTAATTAAGGCAATTTCACAGCCTGCGAGCGCCGTGCCGGAGGGACCCCGAGCCGGCTTCTGCCTTTGCATTTTAAACCATCTGGAAGAAACGGCTCCCCAGCCGGGTGCCAATTAACCCGTGTCGCTCTGGGGGGTGGAGAGGAGGAGCGACGGGGGGAGAAGGGGATGGCGGGGTGCCCGCAGGGGCCGGCAGAGGGAACTGGGGAGGAAAGGGGTTGCTATCCTGGTTCCCCACCCCGTGTCCATAGGGCGCCTCCATTTGCTCTAACCCAGCCCTGGCTGCAGGGAGCCCAGAATACGGGGAGCCCCAGGTCCTAAGGGGCTTAGAACGTGGCCTGCAGGCGCTGCCAGGAAGGTGGGAACCCACTAGCCCCAGGAGCCAGCGTTGGGATGGGGAAGGTCAGTGCCACGCCGCCTGCCCGCGGCTGAAACGCCGGCAGCCAAGGGGTCTGCCGGCCACATGCCACCAGCTGAGGCTACCCACGGGATGAAGGGGGAGGCAGGGGGGGATGGTCCGGGGTTATGCACGCAGCGTGGGGAGAAGGTGCTGGTGTCGCCTGGAATCAGTGCAGAGAGTCTCCTTCCAAATCCTCTGCCCAAAGTTACCCTCCCTGCAACATGGGGAGCGGGCGGTTCTGGTTCTGAAGGGTTAACGGGAACTGATCTGCTCCCAGGGGAGATTAGTGGGGTGAGGCTCCTGCCTGTGGCTGGAGGGCACGAGAAATCCCTGGTCTGGCTATTGCCCCCCCGACACACACACACACACTCTCTCTCTCTACGCGGGTGCCCATGCCCGTGGGTGGGGCCACTCTGGGATGCCCAGCAGGGTGGGGGGCAGGGGAGGTTGGCAGTTCCTATGTGGAATGAGTTGGGAGGGTCTCAGGCTGGCTGGTTGCTTGACAGCAGGGAGTCAGCGCAGCTGGGGGGTTCTGGGTTCTTGCGGGGCCATGGGGCTGGATCTTAGCACTGCAGGGGGGGACCCTGTTAATGGGTTTGGTGCTGTGCGCCCTGCCCCATTGGAGGGAGAGCTCAGCCCTTGGCCTTTCTGGTGTCGTTTGCAAGCTGAGCCCTCAAACTCATTGCACCCCAAGTCCATTGGCCCAGGCTCTGCGACTCGGTGCCCAATCAGATCTGGGTTTTCAGACAAGCCCATAGGAGGCCCTAAGCATTTTGGGAAATCTTTCTGCAAAGCAATTTGGCAAATGTGGCGCTGAGCGGCGGCAACGCATCCCCTTTCCCTCTCAGCTGAACGGCGCCCCCCCTCCTCGAGGCCCCCCCTCCCCACTTAGACACAGGCCAGGGGCTTCCCATGGCAGGGTCCCTGCCCTACAGAGCTTCCAGTCAGACGCGGTGGGATTCAAACGGGGCTGATCTCTTCTCCCCGAAGCCATCCACCCCGCCAAAGGTCGGATCTGCTTTCCAGCCGCTCAATAGAAACCCTGGATGCTCCCCCCGACCTTCACTTTGATACGAGCCCGAGAGAAGCTCACTCCCCGGCTGGGTTCCTCGCCGCAGCGCCGGCTTCCCTTTCAACTCCACTTCGTCTTCAGGGATTGATCTCTACGCTCTCTGCTTGATCAAAGGTTGACACGCGGGTTTGCGCTCAATGCTGCCCTGTCACCTCCTTTGCTTTATGGCTGAAATTATTCATCACAGACGCCGCGTGGCAGAGCCCAGCCGGCCCAGGGCCACTCAGCCGGGGTGGAGGCCGGCTGTATGGAGAGAAAGTGCCAGGTGCACCCAGCCATCAGCGACTTCTTCTCCAGGAAGGCCTGGACAAGGGACCTGTTTTGTGTCCCTTTCTATTTCTCTTTTCTCCCTCTCTTTCCCCTTGGTTAATTAGGGTGGATTTCTGTTAATTCTCATTTACCCCTGGCTTTTCTACAGGACTGCTTAGACAGGCAGGCGGACTTTTTTGGCTTTTGTCCATCCATCCCCATACACAGCCCTCTGTCCATCAGTCCATCCATTGGTTTACCGCCACCCATACCATCTCTCTGCCCATCCCATCTATCCACCCATCCACGTACCCCCATCCCTCGCTATACCGACCCCTTCTAATCTTTCTGTCTCACACTTCTTTGCATGCCTGGCCCTAAGAAAGCCCTCAGATGCCTGCCCCCCACCCTAAGCCTAGTCCCCCGTGACAAATGGGGTGGGGTTCTTGTTTTTTTTCAATGGTTTGCATGCAGAGGGCGTGGGACTCAGTTTTCCTGGGTGTTACTGGTTTAACGAGGTGGGGGGAGAGGGAGTTTGTGGTTACAGAGGGTCAGCAGAGGGACTGGAGAATGGAGACCCCAGCAATGGGTGACCAGGAGGCCCCAGCTCGGGAGTCACAGCCAGGTCTGGCCAGTGGGAGGACCATGGGCTGCGGAGAGAGGACCCCGGTGACCTGACCCGCCGGGTCCAGCCGGAGGGGGACAGAGGAGAATGAGAGGAGAGGCTGAGAGGGGGACAGAAGACAAAGGACAGAGGTGGGGTTTGGGGGACGGTGGTATCAGATGCCCACCTGGATGCAGGCGAGACCTAGGGGGCCCTACAGCCGTGCCGCTAGAAGATGCACCGTGTAGCTGCTGGTTGTCGGCCGGAGAGAGCGCTCCTGGTAAAACTTTTGTCTTTCGGGGGGGGGGGAGTATTTTTAACACCCTGAATGACAAAAGTTGTGCCCACAAAGTGTAGACAAAGCCCTAGATGTGCTGTGCGAAGGGAGGCCAGGCCTGAGGGCCCCCCCGGAGAGTTTCCTGTGCTGGGTTTAGATGCCCAATAACCCCTCCTGTTTTAGGCTGGCTGACAGTCGCTCCGGTCTAGAGATCGGGGGACCTGATTCCCGCTGGGAGTGGAGCCCCCGTGAGTCCAGAGCGAGGGGACTCCCTGAGGGGGCCCCCGGCAGAGACAGGCGTGCTGAGGCTCAGAGAGGTGCGGTTCTGGGAGGCGGAGAGGCCCACGGCTTAACCCCCTAGAAAGTGGACCCCTGAGAAGGGCTGTCACACTGAAGCGGGTTCCCCCCAGGGACCGTACGGCGCCGAGAGAGAGCGGGAGTCCGGGACAGCCCCGTTATGCTGGGCGCTGCCCGTCTGTCTCTGGTGATACCCAGCAGAGAGGCAGGTTGACTCTTGCTGCAGATCGCTCCCCCTGCCCTGCTCGGGGAGGGGAGTTAGACCTGGGGGCTTTGCCAGGGACCTGGGAGGCCGATCCCCGGCAGCCGGGCTGCTCCGGAGGTGGGGGACCCCAGAACGCCCAGCGCAGACCCTTGTCAATGACCATGTGTAATCCAGTAACTAACTTCATGCTGGGGTGGGGGGGAGTCAGCGTCAGTGGCTACAAGGTGGCAACGGGGGTTGGGTTGCAGGGAGGGGGCACCCAGAAAAGGGGGGGGCCCGTTTTCTCCCAGACCTCGTCCCTTGAGTTAGGTCCCTCATATCCCCCCCTCCCCTGCAGTTGGCCGTCTGTCCCCATCCGCCCCTTGCTGTCCACCTGCCCCCCAGCCAGGAGTCTGCGCCCCCCTCTGTTGGAAGGGGCCGTGCGGGCGGGGGGGGCTGGCTGGAGCAGATGAATGGAAGACGGAGCGAAGCTGCCTCGGTCTCCCTGGGTCTCTGAAGCAATTTCAGGGCTGAGGCTGGGCCTGCCGCCTCGCTCATTAACCGCCCTCCTCGGGGGGCACCTGCCAAGCTGCTGACAGCTCCCAGCGCTGCCCCCCCCCGCCATTAGGTGCTGGGCCTGAGACCCTCCCGCTGCGGGCTCAGGACCTGGGGTTGGGGGGTGGGAGACCAGGCAGGTGCCCCGTTCCCCCCACGCTGCCAGGGCCATGCGGGGGGGGCGCGCGACTGGTTCGGGGCCCTGGGGTTCACCCTGCCCCTGGGGGGACAGGGACACCAGTGAAAGGAGGGGGAGAAAAACAGGCCCGGGGTCACCCCGAGATCTCCGCTCCCGCCCAGCGGCGCAGCCCCTCCAGCCCTGGGCCGTGAGGGCTTTGGGCAAGGCAGACGGGGCTCTGGGGGTGCCCCCCCCCAGACGCTAGATCCAGCTCCAGCCTTCCCGCACGTCGGCGGGTCTGGTCCGATCGGTCTGTGCTGACGAGTCGGGGCGCCCTATCCCGGGGGTCTTCTCAGGGCACCCTGTGTTAGCGTAATGCCGGGAGCCAAGCCCAGGACCCCCCCCAAACACTGGGCAATAGCTGATGGGGCAACTGGGCCTGGAGCCTGTGACCCCCCCCCCCCCCCCGCCCAACCACACACCCTGGGTCGCCATGGCAATGCCAGAAAGGGTGACTAGGCCCAAAGCTTGTGAACCCCCAAATGCTGGGTAGCCATGGCAACGCCAGAGGGGACGGCTAGGCCCGAAGCCTGCGACCCTTTGGGAGGGTGTGAAGCTGGGAGGCCATAATGCACCACTTGGATTTCCTGCTGCCTTTGAATCCTCCTGGCCCCACTAATTAGAGGCGAGAGACACTTTCAAGGGCTCCCTGCCAGGGGCGCTGGCTGCATAAATTAAGCAGGGGGCCTGTCTCCCTTCCTTAGCTCCAGCGCCTGGGCCCAAGGGGAGCCTGGCAGCCCCACGGCCCGGGGCCCATGCCCCATGGGCTCTGACCTGCCCCAGGATCGCTCCCTGCCGGCAGGCGTCTGGTCTTGGTTGGCGATCCGGGCCTGGGACTGCAGGGAGGGGACCCCCCCCCTCGCTGGATCCACCCCCCCACCCCTGGCACAGAGCCACCTGCCCCACTCCCTGCAGCACGGGGCCCCCCGGCACGGAGCCGCCCTCCATGGCTGTGTCCGCCTCTGGGGAGCTGGGGGGAGCCATGGCTAAGGTCGGGGCCAGGGGGGCATGAAGAGCATTTTCCCCATAGCCCCGGCTGGCTTCACGCCCGAGCAGCTCTTCGTTGCAAGGGATTCCCGTGGCAGCCTGCTCCCTGAGTCTCTCCAGCGCCCCCCTGGCACCTGCGTTCTCCCCCCCCCCCCCCGCCCACCACCCTCAGTGACAGCTCCCCGCTTTCTAGCCTCTGGGGTGTTTGCCCCCCTGCCCTGGCTTGGTGCGGGGAGCTGGGGATGGGTGGGCGTTTGCCAAGCCACGGACGCAGCGGTCCGCAGGAACGGGGGGGGGGGGCGCGAAGGGCACTGGGCGCCACGGCAACAGATGCCACTGGCAACCAGGCGGCACGGCAGAGTAGCGCCCTGTGCGAGCCCCGCTGGAAACCACGGTAACCGTGTGGCATTGCCATGGGAAACCATAGCCATGCCGCCGGTAACTATGGTAACCGGAGGCCACTGCGTGGTACCTCTGGGCAGCCCTAGGGGCATCTGTCCCAGCCCCAGGCCAACCCGCCCAGGCCCCCTCCCCGCCTTTGCTGAGCCCAGCCCGGACCCCCAGCTCCTCTGGGCCGCAGCCGCCATGGGTCCGACACCCAGCCGAGAAGCTGCCAGAGCCCCGATGGCAGGTGGGGAGGGGAGACGGCGCGTGGGGCAGGTGGATCCCCGAGGAGCAGCCCTGCCAGGTCCCTGCGCGGGGCAGGAGGGGGTGCTCCAGCCTTCGGGGGCAGCAGGAGCCCCCCAGGCAGCGCCGGGCGCCCCGTGACGGACAGGCGGGCAGGGGACTGGACGAGGCAGGTTGGAAACAGACTCAAGGTCGATCAGTTCTTTCCTGACGTGGGCTCCCCCCCCCCGCGCCAGCTCTGCCGGTGCCCCTCCCTCCCGACCCACAGCCCCCTGCCAGCCCAGCCCTGGGCTCCCCCCACACCCAGCTCTGCCGGTGCCCCTCCCTCCCGACCCACAGCCCCCTGCCAGCCCCCAGCCCTGGGCTCCCCCCACACCCAGCTCTGCCGGTGCCCCTCCCTCCCGACCCACAGCCCCTGCCAGCCCCCAGCCCTGGGCTCCCCCACAGCTCTGCCGGTGCCCCTCACTCCCGACCCACAGCCCCCTGCCAGCCCCCAGCCCTGGGCTCCCCCCACACCCAGCTCTGCCGGTGCCCCTCCCTCCCGACCCACAGCCCCTGCCAGCCCCCAGCCCTGGGCTCCCCCCACACCCAGCTCTGCCGGTGCCCCTCCCTCCCGACCCACAGCCCCCTGCCAGCCCAGCCCTGGGCTCCCCCCACACCCAGCTCTGCCGGTGCCCCTCCCTCCCGACCCACAGCCCCCTGCCAGCCCCCAGCCCTGGGCTCCCCCCCCCCAGCTCTGCTGGTGCCCCTCACTCCCGACCCGCAGCCCCCTGCCAGCCCCCAGCCCTGGGCTCCCCCCCAGCTCTGCCGGTGCCCCTCCCTCCCGACCCACAGCCCCCTGCCAGCCCAGCCCAGCCCAGCTCTGTCCCCGACCCACAGCTCGCCCTCCCCACCCCGCACTGCTTGGTGGTGTGTGGGGCACAGATGCTGCTCTCTGAGCTGGGGGGAGCCGGGGGGGGGGGAGCCGACGTCATTGCTGTGGATGGAAGATGGATGTGAAAAGCAGCGATTGTAACATTACCTCACCCCTCAAACCGGCCTGCACCCCCCCACAAGCCACCCCCCCTGCACCTCATGGGCCCAGCCTGCCCTGCCTCCTCCTCCCCCTGCTGGATCATAATTTGCATATGTAAATATGCAAATCAGACCACTCGCTGCAGCGGTGCGGGGGGGGGTTGGCGGCACTGGTGCCAACCTGGCCGCTGCGTGAAACGCGCCTCCTGGCAAGCTGTGGGGGCGTCGCACTGGGCAGGGCAGATCAGCGCCCGCACCCCCATCAACGGGGGGGGGTGGGGGGAAGCAGCCAGGCAGCCCCCCCTCCCGCCCCCCGGCCCTGGGTGAGCAAACAGTGCACCTGCCTCGTGGCGGGAGGGGGCAGAGCCGGGAGTCTGGGCCTGCTGCCCCCCCAGAACCCCTCCCAGCGCGTCCCCTCCCCGCTTGCCCTTCGCCCCGCTGGCCGGCGGCTCAGACTGCCCCACCTCGCGCACCCCGAAGTCCCTGGGAATAAACAGGGAATAAACCCTGACGCAAGCAAATGGGGGGAGGCCCCGCTCCCCACCACCATTCCCTGCCAAGCACCTGCTACCAGCTGTCCCGAAACAGCCCCAGGGAGGAAGGTCATGCCAGCTCCCACATGGCATGGCTCTTGGCCCTCCCCATCCAGTCCAACGGCTCCTGGCCCCACGCATGCCAGCCCCCCCTCACAGCCTGGCTCCTGTCCCTGCTATCGGAGCCCCCCCCCCAATCCCAGTGTTGTTTCTGGTCCCCTCTGCCCCTCATCTCTGCTCCTGCCCCCCATCCCAGTGCCCCCACCGCAGCCTGGCTCCTGCCCCCGTCAGTCCCCGCTCCCCGCCCAGCGTAGCCGGGGTGGGCTCTGGGCCCTGGCAGGCGTGCCAGCCGCTGAGGAGTGGGGGGCGGAGGAGGGCGCGCGGTTCGGCAGGGATTGACACCTGCAGGGGACTAGCCTGTTTTAGATGCAGCCGGCACCGTCCCGGAGCCTGTCCTTGTCGCCGCCAATTAAGATCAGGGCGGGCAGCGCTGCGAGAGGCCGGGGGCCCCGCGCCAGCCCAGGCCCGGTAGCTCCCCCGTGCCCCAGCAGATGAATATTAACAGCCCTGGCAACCCGCGCCGCAAGTCATTGGAGATTGTCAGTGTCCTCTTGGTGGGGGGGGGCGACGGGGCAAACGCCCCCTCCCCCAGCACGACCGGGGTGAGCCATTACCTATGGGGCGGCCTCAAGGGTAACCCCTGCCATGCTCGGCTCCCGGCAGCCACATCACGATTGAGGGGGATCCGCAAACATGGGGGGGCAGGGCTGGGCTAGCCAGGGGCTGTAGGTCAGGAGTGAGGGGCACCAGCGGAGCTGGGGTGGGGGGTCCAGGGCTGGGTTAGCAGGGGCTGCGGATCGGGAGTGAGGGGCATTGAGGAGTCAAGGGGGATCGATCTAATTATTGACAAACTAATTGGAGCTTTGTTTGAGCCAGTGACCCCTCGGAGCATTCAGCATCCTCTGCCCCTTCTGCGCTTCCCACAGCCAGTCCGCCCAGGTGGGGCCCGGGGGCGGCCAGAGGGTCCTGCCCCCCAACTCCGCAGTCAGACGGGACTCTCAGCCAGCCAGTAAAACAGAAGGTTTATTAGACGACAGGAACATGGTCTAAAACGGAGCTTGTAGGTACAAAGACCAGGACCCCTCAGTCAGGTCCATCTTGGGGGGCAGGGAGGCCAGAGCCCCGTCTGGGCCTCCCCCATTTCCCAAGCCAGCTCCAAACTGAAACTCTCCAGCCCCTTCTCCGGCCTTTGTCTTTGTTCCCCAACCCCTTCAGTTGGCACCTTTGCAGGGGGGAAGGGCCCAGGCCATCAGTCCCCAGGAGACAGGGGGTCGGCCATTCTCTGTGCAGACACCATCCCACTGGCCCCCTAGGGTGCCGCCACAATCACACCCCGTTATCCCACCACCTAGAGACGTAAGAAATGCCTAGGGGAAACTGAGGCACCCACACCATATTCAGAGAAAACACTAAGAACATTCCCACTTCATCACAGGGGGTGGACTGGAGGAGGCCAGCAGGGCTGATGGTGCTGGTTCAGATGAGGGTCGGGGTGTCAGACTGGAGGGGAAGCTGAGGTGGAGTTTGGGGTGACATTTGGGGAGGAGGGATAGCTCAGTGGTTTGAGCATTGGCCTGCTAAACCCAGGGTTGTGAGTTCAATCCTTGAGGGGGCCATTTAGGGATCTGGGGCAAAAATTGGGGATTGGTCCTGCTTTGAGCAGGGGGGTGGGACTAGATGACCTCCTGAGATTCTAGGATTTCGAGGGGTTGGAGGCCCCAGCTCAGAAGGGGTTTGGGGCGACTCAGATTCCAAGGCCAGAAGGAACCACTGTGATCACGGGGCCGCACCCCCTGGATCACACAGGCCGCCCGGCCCTGGACTCGGCCTGAGAGCGGATCTGTGGGAGACCCGGCTCAGGAAACGAGGCCCTGGGGAATTCCCCTCCCCGGGGAAACCTGCCTCCTGCCGGCCTGGGGCAGGGCTGAGCTTGGGGGCGACAGGTCGGTTCACGATTCGGTCGCCCCGGCCGGGGGCTCCTCTGGCCGGCGTGTGTCCGTCTGCGGCTCAGTCCGCGCGTCCAGCCGCGTTTCCATGGTAGCGCTGCCTGTGGGGCCAGGGCCCCCCTCTCCCACCCCCTCGTTAGTCCTTCCCGAGCCGATTCCACGCCGGAGCCATTGCCCGTCCGGATCGTGCCTGGTGGCTGCTGGCCAGCTCCTGGAGCCTTGCGTTAGCATCTGTTAGCACTAATGGAGCCGGGGGGCGGACGTGCTCAGAGCCGGTGGGAGCCTGTTACCAGCGGGCGAGGGGGCTGGACCCGCACGTGCCTGGCAGGCCTGGGGAGCCGTGCGCCGAGCCCTCCTGGAGAGTGCCAGGCACCATTAACCCCTCTCTGCCCGGCCCCTTCCCGGCCCCCCAGTTCTGAGCACCCCAGGCCATGCCCCCCGCAGCCTGGCTGGCACATCTGCTTATACCCACAGAGCGGTACTGTGGGCAGGTCCTGCCCTCTAAGCCAGGCACTGGGGGTGGGGTGGGGGTACTGGAGCAGGGCCAGGGCGATTGCCCCATTTCCCACCTCCAGGACAGCCCCGAGCGCCCTGGGCAGCCCCATCGCGCCGCCCTGCTTGATCACCCTCCCATCCAGACGAGCTTCCTTGCCCAGGTGCCACGGTGCCAGTAACCATCCCTTCGTATCGCCAGGGGCCGTGGGGGCCCAGCTGATGCTGATCATCCTTCTGCATGGGGGGGACAGGGGAGGATTCCCAGGCCTGCGCTCACAGTGTGAACTGGAGCCAAGCTGCCCAAGGCCTCCCCCGTCATTAGCCCCGGCCACTTGTCTGGCCGCCCAGACAGGAATCCAATAGCCATTTCACCCTGATCGGCAGGGCTGTTCCCGGGCAGGCTGGAGCGGCGCCCAGGCGGGCGGGGTGCGTGGCCCTGGTTACAGGGCTCCAGGATGGGGCCGAGGAGGACCCAGGAGGGGGGCAATGGGGCACAGACCCTGGGGTCGCAACCCCCAGCCTGCGTGTGCCTCGCTCTCTGGAGTTTGCTTGGAGTTTGGTTTTCAGTTGAACCCCCCCAAGTGAAACAGACGAGGGTTCCCAGCGCGCATCAGTCCCTCGGCTCCCCCCAGAGTGACACCCCAAACTGGGCACGGGTTCATTTGGGTGGGCCGTGATAGGGGGCGCCCAGGGCTGGGCTAGCAGGGCGCTGCGGGTCGGGACTGAGGGGCACCGACAGAGCTGTGGGGTGGAGAACCTGGACTCCCTTTGCCAATTTCCCTCAATGGCACAAAGTCTTGCCCCACACCCGGGGGCTCCTGGGGCGAAGGCCTGTGTAAATACCCCAGCCACGGGCTGGGGGAGGCGATCCACAGCCCCTCAGGGCTTTGGCTGTGGGGGTGAAGGCAGGTTGGCCAAGATGGGGATCGGGGAGCCCCCCTCCCCGCCGTGGTTCATCAGGGCGCCTCATCTCTTTAGCAGGAGCCCTTCCCCGGGCCGCGTTCCCCCTCTGCCTCCGAAATAATCAGGAGATATAAATGCATCAACCCGGCAGAATAACCTGATTGCAGCGGCGAGGGTGCGCGGCATGTCCTTGAAGTGAGCGATGAGGCCTCGGAAAGAGAGAGCGAGAGAAAGATTTGAAGGAGAGGAAAAAAATCTTGTGTCCCCCCCCACCCCCCGCAGTTCCCAGCTCCGGGGGGGGGTGAGGGGGGAGGAATTCAGTGATGGGGCTCAGGGCTCAGAGCAGCTGGGGGACAGGGACTAGGGCACAATCTGGGGGGAGTAGGGGCGGGGTGGGGGGGCCTCGTCCTTCCACTCCCTCGGCTTCGGGCAACTTTCTCAGGAAATAAAACAACCCGTCAGCCCACCCCCGCCTGCTGCTGGGCATGGGATGAATGTCTCGGGGGGGGGGGGGGGGGAATTGGCCATGCTGGGGGTGGGGTGGGGGGGAGAAGGGGCTGTACAAGCTTCCTCACCCAACCTCCGCTGGTGCCCCTCACTCCCGACCCGCAGCCCCCTGCTTGGGTCGGGGGAGCCCAGCGCTGGGACACCAGGGGGCTGCGGGTCGGGAGTGAGGGGCACTAGCAGAGCCATGAGGGGTGGGGGGCCCAGGGCGGGACACCAGGGGGCTGGCATGTGTCTGTCTGAGGGGGCTGGTGTGTGGGTCTGGCAGGGGCTGGGGTGTGGGGCTGGGGTGGTGGTGTGTGTCTGTCTGGGAGAGCTGGTGTGTGTCTGTCCAGGGGAGCTGGTGTCTGTCTGGGGGGGTGGTGCGTGTCTGTCTCGGGGGGCTGGTGTGTGTCTGGGGGGGCTGGAGTGTGGGTCTGGGGGAAGCTGGCGCATGTCTGTCTGGGGGGGCTGGGGTGTGGGGCTGGGGTCCTGGTGTGTGTCTGCCTGGGGGGGTGGTGTGTGTCTGTCTGGGAGGGCTGGTATGTGTCTGTCTGGGGGAGCTGGTGTCTGTCTGGGGGGGTGGTGTGTGTCTGGGGGGGCTGGTGTGTGGGTCTGGGGGAAGCTGGCGCATGTCTGTCTGGGGGGGCTGGGGTGTGGGGCTGGGGTCGTGGTGTGTGTCTGTCTGGGAGGGCTGGTGTGTGGGTCTGGGGGGGACTGGTGTGTGTCTGGGATGGTGGTGTCTGTCTGGGGGGGGCTGGTGTGTGGGTCTGGGGGAAGCTGGCGCGTGTGGGTCTGGGGGAAGCTGGCGCGTGTCTGTCTGGGGGGGCTGGTGTGTGTCTGTCCGGGGGAGCTGGTGTCTGTCTGGGGGGGCTGGTGTGTGTCTGGGGAGGCTGGTGTGTGGGTCTGGGGGAAGCTGGCGTGTGTCTGTCTGGGGGGGCTGGTGTGTGGGTCTGGGGGGGACTGGTGTGGGTCTGTCCGGGGGAGCTGGTGTTTGTCTGGGGAGGCTGGTGTGTGGGTCTGGGGGAAGCTGGCGCGTGTCTGTCTGGGGGGGCTGGTGTGTGGGTCTGGGGGGCTGGTGTGTGGGGGCCGGGCCCGGTCACTAAACCCACTTCACTCCGGCTTCCTGGCCCGCCGATTGCAGAGTCACCCGCCGTGCCCGTCTCCGAGTGGGAGCGGAAAAGGCCAGAGGATCGGCGCAGCTCCACCGACCCGACCCGGAGGGTCCGGAGCGGCCAGGCCGGCTCTCCCAGGCCTTTTGAGTGGTGGGACGTCCCCCCGACCCGTGCCTGGCGGGACGCCGGGTTGTCCCTCCACGGAGCGGGGGGATAACCAAGGAGAGAAACGAAAATCCAGGGGACGGCACCTCCTCTGCACCCCCAACGAGGGCCAGACCCACACGCCAGGTGAGCTCAGCCCTCCCCCTCCCCCTCTCCAGCTCCGTCAGGCAGCTTTTAAATGGGAAACCATTAAAATTTTCCACCTCATTTGCTGCCTCTTACACGGTTAATTTTCCCGGGCCTGTATATTTCTGTATTTGCACCGCTCCAGAAGCCAATTCAGTGCAGCTGGAAGGGAAGCACAGCTGGGGGGGGGGGGAGGAGAGCGTGAAGGGAGGGGGGGCTCCGTCTTTCATTTAACAAACGAAGAGAACAACTTAATTAGAGTCATCTGGAAAATCACAGCCTCCATTATGGCTGTTACCAGAGGAGGCCGGCGCTGGGCGTCTGTTCGCGGCAGGCCGGCGCAGGGAGGGTAAACGGGCCGCTGGGGCTCCTGGAGCTGCTTCGCCTTCCCGGGTAGGACCGAACAGCTGTCTCTAATTATACAGAGGGGCTAATTGGATTTATCAGCAGTTAATAGGAAAGTAAGCACCCGGCAGTGTCCCCGACAGGGGCGGTTATTGGGGTCGCCTGGGGAGAGCAGCAGGGGGCTCCTGGCCGTGCTCCTGACCCACCTGTTTCCACGAGGGACCCTGCAAACCGTGCACGGGAGGGAGCTGCAATGTCGCGGCTCCTTCTTAAAGCGACGGCACCGGCTCAAACGCTCCCCAGGCCTGTTTGCAAATTCTCTGGACCTGTGAGCAGGGCAGAGTCGACAGGAGCAATCCCATGCGTTAATTATTAGGTGTATTACGGTATCCCCAGGGGTTTCGACCGAGATCAGGGGTCCGTCCTGCCGGCGCTGCCCAGACCCTGCCTGAGATCAGGGCCCCGTCGTGCTGGGCGCTGCCCAGACACATGATGGGGGAGGATAATCCTAACTCCAAAGACCTCACAATCTAAACGCACAAACAGATAAATGATGAGAGGGGAAACTGAGGCACGGCGCATGGTGGCAACCTTCCTCTGCTCCCAGCTCTTTTACCTCGTGCGTATCAATTTCACGGCCTAGGCCGGTCAGTTTCCCCTCTTGTTTCCTTTGGGTCTTTTTCCCCAGTGGCAGGGCGGGGAGCCCAGTGCTTCTGAAACACAGCTCTCTCCAGCTGCAGGCACCGGGCATTGCCTGGATTTCCTGCTCGGACGGATCCCAGCAGGCAGATTCCCTGCAACGCCTGGAGCGAGAAGGTGCATGTGATGGGTGGAGGGGGCTCAGGGTTCTGACCACGGGGCGCTGAAGATGCTGGACACGGACCGGCCCCTCTCTAGCGCCCAGCCTGCATCGCCGACACTCCCCAGAGGGGAGCGCCCTCCATCCTGGCTTGAGGACGGGGCACGGGTCGCATGGGGGCCCGTGTGATCTTCGCCACATGCCGTGCGACGCAAAGCGGCCAGCGCTGCCAGGCGGGTTACAAGCTGGGGTAAGGAATGGGAGCTGCTGGGCCGAGTCCCGCTCTGGTGCTGGCCGGGGCAGGGCCCCCAACCCCACCCCGACTCCCCTAATGTTGTTCCAACTTTAAAAAACAAACCAACCGGCGTTAAAAATGTCAGCAGCACAGAGGAGCCCTGACCTGCTAGATTAATCGCCCCGATTTCTCTTTGCATCTCAGCGAAAGGTCAGAAGCCGTTGCCGAGGATCTGGAATTAATTGGAAATCCCACGCTGGAACCAGGCCCATACATCATTGCTGGGACAATTACCACCTGCACTTTGAAAAGGGGGTGTGTGTGGAGGGGGCCCTGGCCCACTCCAGGATTTCACTCCGGGGAAAAGCTGGCACGTTTTCGGGGGCGCCCAGACCCTGGAAGCAACTCACCTTCCTGCTCACGCGCCGGCCATCTGCACGCCCAGGCAAAGGGCCCCTGTGACGAAGTGGGACTGTTCTTAATGTTTCCTCTGAATAGTGTGGGGGTGCCTCAGTTTCCCCGAGGCAGTTCTTAAGTCTCTAGGGGGTGGGATAAGGGGGTATGATCGTTGCAGAGCCCTAGAGGGCAGGTGTGTGCAGGGGTCTGGACACAGAGAATGGCCGACACCCTGTTTCCTGGCCACTGATGGCCTGGGCCCTTCCCCCCTGCGAGGTGAGAGCTAAAGGGTTGGAGAACAAAGGAATCCAGTGACCTCCTGGCCTGGGAAAGGGACAAAGCCCAGAGGAGGAGGGGCTGGAGGGAGTTTCAGTTTGGGGCTGGCTGGGGACAAGGAGTGAAGTGCAGACGTGGTTGTCTGGCTCACTGCCCCCCAAAATGGACCCAGCTGAGGGGTCCTGTTCTCTGCACCTACAAGCTCTGTGTTAGACCATGTTCCTGTCGTCTAATAAACCTTCTCTTTTCCTGGCTGGCTGAGAGTCCCGTCTGACTGCGGAGTTGGGGGACAGGACTCTCTGGTTTCCGCAGGACCCCACCTGGGCGGACTCGCTGTGGGAAGCGCAGGGAGGGGCAGAGGAGGCTGAAGGCTCCGAGGTCAGACCCAGGAAGGTGGAGCCGGGGGAGCTGTGTGTCCTGCAGACAGGCTGCTCAGAGAGGAGACTTCCCCAGAGTCCTGCCTGGCTTCGTAGGGAGCAGTCCCAGAGCATCGCCCGGGGACCCCGTGACAGCCCCCCATGGCTCGTGAGCGCTCCCATCACCCACCAGTTCACACCGCTGTGCTCAGGGCCTCGTGCAAGTTGTGAGGTTCACAGACCCCATCAGCAGGGAAGCCGAGGGGCGAATGACCCCAGAAAGCAAACTCCCTTTAGCTCCGGGCCGGCGGGTTGGCATACTCGGGATGGGGGTGACACCGTGGGAGCTGGCCCTGGTGCTGCCCAAGCGGTACCCGCTCTGGGGTCAGGCGCATCAGATGCCGGTCAACCCCCTGAGAACGCCCTCCATATCCCTTGACCCTCTGCACCCTGCTGCCCGTCCCATGCAATCCCTGCCCGTCCCCTGGCCTTGCCCGGGGCCACATTAACCCCCTGGCCTGCCCAGGGCCTGCGTCCTTCTCAAAGTCCTGCCCTCTCCTCACTCCACACCGGCCTCGCCAGGTCCTGTCGTGGGAGCGACACGGAAACGCCTGGCAAGGAACTCGCCAGCGGAGAATCCAGGGACGGGAGGTGGTTCGGCTGGGGCTTTCTCGCTCATCGCGCCCAAAGGGGAAATAACAAGCTACAGAAACCGGCGCGCATCCCCACCCCCCTCAAAAATCAGCATAAATTCAATTTGCATATTCATGATATTTATCCAATAACTGTCCCCTCGTCCCAGATTAAAGACCCCCCAGGGAGCTGTAGGGCTCCTTAGCTGTGCTGGGGGGGGGAGGGAAGCGACATTGGGGGGTATTGGGTGGCTGGCATTCTGGGGGGGGCGGGCGGTGTTGTGTGTTTGTGGCCCTCCCGCTCCTGCACTTCAGAATCGAATGAGCCAAAGGAGAAACGGTTCTGAGCCAGAATCAGTCGCATCCTCCCAGCCGGGCCGATGGGGCAGGGAGTTCCCCAGGGCCTGGTGTGTTTTGTGTCAGTCTGGGGCTATCAGACCTGCCTCCCCTCAGGTCATTTCTCCCCCTTCCCGCCCCCCCCCGGCCGTGAGCCCCTGGGAGCCACACCACTGCTTGGAGGGGGACCCCGGGACCCTGCACCCAGAGGCCAGGACCCTGCATTCTGCTCTGCCCCGCTTCTGGCTCAGGGAGGTTCTGAAACACGTGGGGTGCCCCCACATCTCCACCGGCTCTAACCTCCTGCCTGGGGCAAGAAGTTGCGCTAGACCCCACGGCGGGGGCAGGGGGCACTTGGCTGCCGATTCCCCAGAGGAAGCCGCAAACTCAGGAAATTTCCCTCTTCCCCGGGCCTGCCGGTGCCCCTCACTCCCGACCCGCAGCCCCCTGCTAGCTCAGCCCTGGGCCCTCCCCACCCGGCAGCTCTGCCCCCCAGCGAGTTGCCCCCTCTGTGCCCCCCGCCCCAGGTCCCCGCCTTGGGTCCCAGCCTGGTAACGCACTGGGGGGCGCTGTTCCCGTAATGGGGCTGGGAGCTCGGCGGGGGAGCAGTGTTTAGGCGCGCGGGGGGGGGGGGGGGCAATACAAATCTCAACCCCCCGGCACTTAACTCTCCATCCATGAAAGGCCCCATTAGTCTAATCGCGTCCCGCCCCTGCCTTCGCTCAGCTAGCTGCTCGCCCTGACAGATCAACGCAGCAGGGTAATAAATATGCCCAGGCCACTTGTGTGCAAATTTAATTTCCATTACAGGGCCCGAGGAAAGCGATGATCCTGATCTGGGGCTTTGCCAGGGAAGGGGCCCACGGACGTGGCTCCGATTCTCCAGCTCGGTCGTGCACCCCTGAGCGCTTTGGGCGGGGGTGGGGGGTGGGGTATTTTACTCTCTTTTTTTCTTCTTCTTTATCTTCCCTTCGCCGTCTCTATTTGATGAAAGGCAGGGAGGGCTGGAGGCTGAGGTGGTTTAAAGAGCACATGGCTGTGGCGGTGCCCCTCACTCCCGACCCGCAGCCCCCTGCTAGCCTGGGCTCCCCCCAGCTCTGCCGGTGCCCCTCAATCCCGACCCGCAGCCCCCTGTTAGCCCAGCCCTGGGCTCCCCCCAGCTCTGCCGGTGCCCCTCACTCCCAACCCGCAGCCCCCTGCCCACCCAGCCCTGGGCTCCCCCCAGCTCTGCCGGTGCCCCTCACTCCCGACCCGCAGCCCCCTGCTAGCCCAGCCCTGAGCTCCCCCCAGCTCTGCCAGTGCCCCTCAATCCCGACCCGCAGCCCCCTGTTAGCCCAGCCCTGGGCTCCCCCCAGCTCTGCCGGTGCCCCTCACTCCCGACCTGCAGCCCCTGCTAGCCCAGCCCTGGGCTCCCCCCAGCTCTGCCGGTGCCCCTCGCTCCATGATCATGGGGGACTTCAGTCTGAGTGACGCGCTGGAGGTCTCACGCTGCCAGCCGTCAAACGTCCTTGGAACGGCTCCGTATTATAGATGAGAATTTCCGAGCTCAGCGAGTTTGCATCCAGCACAGGGGAGTTCCAGGCTCGCCCTCGTCTTGACAGATGAAGAGGAACTGATCCCAGAACCACGAATTAATGGTAACTTAGTGTCATGGAGCGTGGGGGAGTCCGGGCCCTGCACCCCTCTTCCTGGGATTCACCGTGACTCTCAGCCAGCCGGTAAAACAGAAGGTTTATTGGACCACAGGGACACAGTCTCAAACAGAGCTTGTGGGTACAACCAGGACCCCCCAGTCAAGTCCTTCTGGGGGGCAGGGAGCTTAGACCCCAGCCCTGGGGTTCCCTGCGTTGGACCACCCAGCCCAAAACTGAAACCAAAACCTGCCCCCCCAGTCTCACTCCTCCTCCCCTAGCTCCTCCTCCAGCCTTTGTCCAGTTTCCAGGCAAAGGTGTCACCTGGGTCCAACCCCCCCCTCCACGCCCCCAGCTCAGGTGACAGGCTCAGGTCTCCTCACTCCAGGGGAGTCACCCCCCTGCCCCCGTTTCCCATCCCCGTGCAGACAGTCCCAGCAGAACTAGACGTCATCCCCCAGTGAGTCCACCCCCCCTCCCTGCTGCGTCCCATCTCTCCCCCTTCGAGACTGAACTGAGCGGGGTCACTCTGACCCGTGACCTGGGGAAGTTCGGGGCCCCCTCTCCGGGACAGCGCGTCCGCTATCAGGTTGCCACTTCCCTTCACGTGGACCACGTCCATGTCGTAATCCTGCAGGAGCAGGCTCCATCTCAGGAGCTTGGCGTTGGCTCCTTTCATCCGGTGCAGCCAGGTCAGGGGAGAGTGGTCGGTGTAGACGGTGAAGTGTCGCCCGAAGAGATAGGGCTCTGGTTTCTTGAGGGCCCACACCATGGCCAGGCACTCCTTCTCGATGACCGCGTAGTGTTGCTCCCGGGGTAGCAGCTTCTTGCTCAGGTACACGATGGGGTGTCTCTCCCCCTTTCCATCCTCCTGCATTAACCCTGCCCCCAGCCCCGTGTCGGAGGCGTCGGTGAACACCACAAAGGGCTTGTCAAAGTCTGGGTTTGCCAGAACTGGGCCACTGACCAGAGCCTCCTTCAGCGCCCGGAAAGCCTCCTGGCACTGCTCGGTCCAGACCACCTTGTCTGGATCCCCTTCTTGCATAGCTCGGTGATGGGGGTGGCTATGGCGCTAAAGTGGGGCACAAATCTTCGGTAGTATCCTGCCATCCCAATAAAGGCTTGGACCTGCTTTTTGGTGTCGGGAGCGGGCCAGTCTCTGATCACCTCCACCTTGGCTGGTTCCGGCTTTAGGCGGCCTCTCCCCACCCGATGGCCCAGGTAAGATACTTCCGCCATCCCCACCTTGCACTTCTCCGCTTTTACAGTCAGCCCAGCCCCCTGGAGTCGGTCCAGCAGTTGTCTAACTTGGGACACGTGGTCCTCCCAGGCCTGGCTAAAGACACAGATGTTGTCAATCTACGCCACGGCAAAACTCTCCGTCCCCCTCCGTCAATCCACCCGCTCCCTGCTGCGTCACACTCAGGTACAAGTGATCCTGACTTGATTCACGTTTATTATGGGCCAACAGACTAAAGCCCAGACCCATGTTAAATATATACTTGGCGGTTTAAAAGCACCAGCGTCACAAAGTGTAAACAATTGGGAGCCAGATCAGCTGGGAGGCAGTAATTTAATTAGAAAAATGTGAATGATAATTGGCAACACTTAACTAGATGCCTAAAAATCCTTAATCCGACAATGGCGGAAGAAGGCCCTGTTGGTTAAAAAGAGGGTCTGGTTAAGAGGGGAGGGAAGCTATAACAATTTAAAAAATCACATGTAACAAAAGAAGAAAGGGGAAGTTGGTAAGGAATATAAAAATCAGAAGCTGAGAATTGTAGAAAACTGATAAGGGAAACAAAAGGACACAAGGCGACATCTGCATCCAGCAGAGTTAAGGACAATAATAAGGAGGGTTTTCAAGTGTATCAGGAATAAAAAGAATCCTGACAATGGTACAGGTCCATTAGTAGATGGAAGTGGTGAAATTATCAGTAATAATGCGAAAAGGCGAAGGAGTGCCATTCATATTTCTGTTCTGTATTTGGAAAAAAACCAGAAGCTGTAGTCACACCCTATGATCACACTCTTTTCATTCCACCAGTATCCCAGGAGGATGTTAAACAGTAGCTACTAAAGCTGGACATTTTAAAATCAGCAGGAGCAGAGAACCTGCATCCAAGAGTTTTAAAAGAGCTGGCTGAGAAGCGCGCTAGATTGTTAATGTTGGTTTTCAATAAGTCTTGGAACACAGGGGAAGTTCCAGAAGACTAGAGGAAAGCTAATGTCGTGCCAGTATTTTAAAAGGGTAAATGGCATGACCAGGGTAATTATAGGCCTGTCAGTTTGAAATCAATCCTGGGCAAGATAATGGAGCAGCTGATATGGGACTCAATTAATCAAGAATTACAGAAGGATAATATAGTTAATGTCAATCACTGTGGGTTTATGGAAAATAGATCCTGTCACACTAACTTGAGAATTTTTTTAAGTTTGGTTGACATAATATACTTAGGCATCTGACTTGGTACCTCAGGACAGAAAGACATCAAATGAACAGGGCACACATTAAATAGATTAAAAACTGGCTAACTGATAGATCTCCAAATGTAATTGTAAACAGGGAATCCTCAAGGAACGGGTGTTTCCAGTGGGATCCTGCCCAGACCTGCTCTTGGCCCTTCACTATTTATCATTTTTATGAGTGACTTGAAAGAAAACAAAAATCTTCACTGATAAAGTTTGCAGATGACACAAAAATTGGCGTGTAGAAGGGCTGGTAAAATAATGAAATCGCTTAGGAAGCTGTGCCCAGGCAAACAACATGCATTTTAATAGTGCTAAATGTCTCTGTAGAAGTGTAGGAACAAAGGATGGCAGCTATTGTGACGGGGTGTCCACCCCACCCCAGTTAAATTAAGTTAATTAACCCAATGGGCCGCACCTCGGGGCGAGCCAGGGATTGACAGGCTGATGGATGATGGCGCCCAGCTGAGAAGGAACTGACGGGGCTACTACAAAGGCAGGAAGCTGGCAGCAGAAGGGGGCTGCAGGGGAAGTCGGTGGCAGTCGCTCCCTGGCAGGAAGGAATTTAGGCTGGAAACCAAGAGATGGGGGGAGAAACAAGAGGGTCTGGGAACAAGCAGACCATAGTTGCTAGGCACCGGGTCCCCTGCCAGCTTCCGGAGGCGCGGCACTGGCCAGGCAGCGAGGGGAAGGCTGACAGTTTGGATGGGGAGACTTTGCGACCCTGGAAGGGGAGGACTCCAGTGAGCTGGCTGGGGGGCCATGCCCTGAAGAAAGAGGCAGCCGGACATGTAGGACCTGGAAGAAGCCAACCCCCAGAGCAGCCAGGAGGAGGCGTCTCAGCAGCGGTGCAACCGTGGCTGGGATCCTGGGTCCAGCTCCGGTGGCCACGGGTCAAGGGCGATGCCGACAAATCGGAGAGGGGCCAGAGAAGAGCCACGAGAATGATTGAAGGATTCGAAACCTGCCGGAGAGCGAGAGCCTCCAGCAGCTCAAACGATTTAGTTCAACAAAGAGACGGTTTGGGGGAGACTCGATCCCGCCTGTCAGTATCTCCAGGGGAACGAATTCGGAATCCTGGGCTCTGCCCTCGGATATCCTTGGGGGCCCCTGTGACGAAGTGGGACTGTTCTCAATGTTTCCTCTGAATACTGTGGGGGTGCCTCAGTTTCCCCTAGGCAGTTCTTAAGTATCTAGGTGGTGGGGTGAGGGTGTATGATCATTGCAGAGCCCTAGAGGGCAGGTGTGTGCAGGAGTCTGGACACAGAGAATGGCCGACACCCTGTTTCCTGGCAACTGATGGCCTGGGCCCTTCCCCCCTGCAAGGTGAGAGCTGAAGGGTTGGAGAACAAAGGAATCCGGTGACCTCCTGGCCCGGGAAAGGAACAAAGCCCAGAGGAGGGGGGGCTGGAGAGAGTTTCAGTTTGGAGGCTGGCTGGGACACAGAGTGAAGGGGAGTGAAGGGCAGACGTGGTTGTCTGGCTCATTGCCCCCCAAAATGGACCCAGCTGAGGGGTCCCGTTCTCTGCACCTGCAAGCTCTGTGTTAGACCATGTTCCTGTCGTCTAATAAACCTTCTGTGTTACTGGCTGGCTGAGAGTCCCGTCTGACTGCGGAGTTGGGGGGCAGGACCCTCTGGCTTCCCCAGGACCCCGCCTGAGCGGACTGGCTGGGGGGAAGCGCAGGGAGGGGCAGAGGAGGCTGAATGCTCCGAGGTCAGACCCAGGAAGGTGGAGCCGGGGGAGCTGTGTGTCCTGCAGACAGGCTGCTCCCAGAGAGGAGACTCCCCAGAGTCCTGCCTGGCTTCATGGGGAGCAGTCCCAGAGCATCGCCCGGGGACTCCGTGACAACCCCCTGCTAGCCCAGCCCTGGGCTCCCCCGACCCAGCTCTGCCGGTGCCCCTCACTCCCGACCCGCAGACCCTGCTAGCCCAGCTGGGGGTAAGAGACCGAACCTGCCCTGGGCAAGGCCCTGGCTGCTCCCTTGGGCTACTGCGTCTCCCCTGCCGAGGGAGGTGGGGGGGAGCCGCGGTGGGTCCTGCTCTGACAGCCCGTCAGCAATAATGACCAGCGGGGAGCCCAGGCCCCAGGGCAGCGCTGAGCTCGTTAGGCGATTTAATGAGGGAGGCAGACGCTGCTTCTGGCTGTTTGCTCCCCGGCCCTGCTGCATTACTGAGGGTGTGGGGGTGCCACGCAGCGCCTTCCCCCCCCCCCGGCTCTCCCCAGACAGTGCCCCGCTCACCTGCCCCATCGCAGGGCCCAGCCCCCTTCCCTGGATGCTCCCCCCACCAGCCCAGGTCTCAGCCAGGCAGGCCCAGACCCACGCAGACTCCCCGCCCCACTAGGCTCCTGTCACGGGGTCCCCGGGCAATGCTCTGGGACTGCTCCTTCCCCCCAGCCAGTCCGCTCAGGCGGGGTCCTGGGGAAGCCAGAGGGTCCTGCCCCCCAACTCCGCAGTCAGACGGGACTCTCAGCCAGCCAGGAAAACAGAGGTTTATTAGACGACAGGAACATGGTGTAACACAGAGCTTGCAGGTGCAGAGAACAGGACCCCTCAGCTGGGTCCATTTTGGGGGTCAGTGAGCCAGACAACCACGTCTGCCCTTCACTCCATGTCCCAGCCAGCCCCAAACTGAAACTCCCTCCAGCCCCCCCTCCTCTGGGCTTTGTCCCTTTCCCGGGCCAGGAGGTCACCGGATTCCTTTGTTCTCCAACCCTTCAGCTCTCACCTTGCAGGGGGGAAGGGCCCAGGCCATCAGCTGCCAGGAGACAGAGTGTCGCCATTTATGGACCCTGGCCCTTTGCTCTGCAAAAATCACACCCCCTTATCCCACCATCTAGAGACTTAAGAACTGCCGAGAGGAAACTGAGGCACCCCTACGGTATTCAGAGGAAACATTAAGAACAGTCCCGCTTTGTCACACGCCCTGCTCTGAGTCCCATCCTCCCGAGGGGGCCCGAGTCTCCCATCCCCACCCCACCCCCCCTGGCCCTGGGGGGGCTCGTCTCCAGGCTGGGCTGGCCCGCAACAGGGACGCCCCTAGTGGGGGGGCGGGAATGGGGGGGCCCCTCGGGGCTTCCAAAAGACCCGCCCCCCCCAGTGTAGGAGGGGCCCAATCCTGTGTTGTTCTGGGGCCTGTGCGTTGGAGACCATTCACACGGGGGAGGGGGAATGGGGGGGCTGTATCCCCTCCACGGGGGTGAAGGAATTTGCATGTGTTATCGGCTCCCCAAAGGGATTTTGCATAAGCTAGTGGGGGCATCGGCCCTGCGGGGCACCAGCCGATAAGCGACTTGCTGGAGATAAAACCCAGACGATTCGGGGGCGGAGGGGGGAGATGCTGCCGGGTGCTCCCCCAGGCACCCTCTGTGCCGCAGGGGTGCGGGGAGAAATTGGCTGAGGACAGGGGGTGGGGGGACCCCTCTCTCCCAGCCAGCCGGCGTCAGGGCAGGAACGGCCCCGTCTGCTCCCTAGATCTCAGGAACCCCAGATCTGGGGGGGCCCACTGGAGACCAGGGGCGGGGGAGGAAAGAGATGCCCATGGAGGCAAAGAGACTCGGCCAAGTTCACCTGGCAGATCAGTGGCAGAGGCAGGAAAAGAACCCAGGAGTCCTGACCCCCCCCCGCCCCCCGCTTTCCCCTGACCTCCGCTCTGACTACTAGACTCCCCTCCCGGAGCTGGGCCAGAGAACCCAGGAGTCCTGATGCCTGCTCCAGGGCCCGATTCGCTAAACCGTGCTGGGGTGTGTTTAAGGGAGGGTTGAGAAAACCGAAAGATCTCGCACAAATGCACCACAACTGCTCCGTGCGAGAGGACCCCCCCCCCCCGTGCGAGAGGACAAGCCCCCCACCCCTCTGCTAACGGGAATACACACCCCCCCCCCCCAAAACTCCCTCCAGCTCATGCAAACTTGGCCCCCGAATCCTTCATCATCAGCAAATCAGGGTCTAATCTAATCGGAGTGGGGCACTGGGGGGTGCTGGGGGGGCAGAGGGGGGGCAAGCCGAATGTAATTGTTCCTGTCCAGAGGGGCCGACGCGCGAAAACCGTCCGAGCTGGGCACGGCAGCCGGCGGGTTATTTTCATGGTGATGTCTGGGGGGGTCCATGCGTGAAGGTCCGGCCCCGACTGCTCAATAATGTGCCCCCCAATTACTGCTCCAACCGCCCTGTCGGGTCCAATCGTTTCACAGGGACCTTCACGGTGGGTGGGGGCGTGGGTGGCGTTTTCTCCCAACGGGGCCAAAGTTGGGGGGGCAGGCTGTGGGGGACGTTGGGGGACAGGCTGTGGGGGTGAGTTGAGGAGGGGCAGGCTGTGGGGGTGAGTTGAGGGGGGCAGGCTGTGGGAGACGTTGGGGGACAGGCTGTGGGGGTGAGTTGAGGGGGGCAGGCTGTGGGGGACGTTGGGGGACAGGCTGTGGGGGTGAGTTGAGGGGGGCAGGCTGTGGGGGACGTTGGGGGACAGGCTGTGGGGGTGAGTTGAGGGGGGCAGGCTGTGGGGGGCGTTGGGGGCAGGCTGTGGGGGTGAGTTGAGGGGGGCAGGCTGTGGGGGGCGTTGGGGGCAGGCTGTGGGGGTGAGTTGAGGGGGCAGGCTGTGGGGGGGCGTTGGGGGCAGGCTGTGGGGGTGAGTTGAAGGGGGCAGGCTGTGGGGGGCGTTGGGGGCAGGCTGTGGGGGGTGAGTTGAGGGGGGCAGGCTGTGGGGGGCGTTGGGGGCAGGCTGTGGGGGTGAGTTGAGGGGGGGCAGGCTGTGGGGGGCGTTGGGGGCAGGCTGTGGGGGTGAGTTGAGGGGGGCAGGCTGTGGGGGGCGTTGGGGGCAGGCTGTGGGGGTGAGTTGAGGGGGGCAGGCTGTGGGGGGCGTTGGGGGCAGGCTGTGGGGGGTGAGTTGAGGGGGGCAGGCTGTGGGGGGCGTTGGGGGACAGGCTGTGGGGGTGAGTTGAGGGGGGCAGGCTGTGGGGGGCGTTGGGGGCAGGCTGTGGGGGTGAGTTGAAGGGGGCAGGCTGTGGGGGGCGTTGGGGGCAGGCTGTGGGGGTGAGTTGAGGGGGGCAGGCTGTGGGGGGCGTTGGGGGCAGGCTGTGGGGGTGAGTTGAGGGGGGCAGGCTGTGGGGGGCGTTGGGGGCAGGCTGTGGGGGTGAGTTGAAGGGGCAGGCTGTGGGGGGCGTTGGGGGCAGGCTGTGGGGGTGAGTTGAAGGGGGCAGGCTGTGGGGGGCGTTGGGGGCAGGCTGTGGGGGTGAGTTGAAGGGGGCAGGCTGTGGGGGGCGTTGGGGGCAGGCTGTGGGGGTGAGTTGAGGGGGGCAGGCTGTGGGGGGCGTTGGGGGCAGGCTGTGGGGGTGAGTTGAAGGGGGCAGGCTGTGGGGGGCGTTGGGGGCAGGCTGTGGGGGTGAGTTGAAGGGGGCAGGCTGTGGGGGGCGTTGGGGGCAGGCTGTGGGGGTGAGTTGAAGGGGGCAGGCTGTGGGGGGCGTTGGGGGCAGGCTGTGGGGGTGAGTTGAAGGGGGCAGGCTGTGGGGGGCGTTGGGGGCAGGCTGTGGGGGTGAGTTGAGGGGGGCAGGCTGTGGGGGGCGTTGGGGGCAGGCTGTGGGGGTGAGTTGAGGGGGGCAGGCTGTGGGGGGCGTTGGGGGCAGGCTGTGGGGGTGAGTTGAGGGGGGCAGGCTGTGGGGGGCGTTGGGGGGCAGGCTGTGGGGGTGAGTTGAAGGGGGCAGGCTGTGGGGGGCGTTGGGGGCAGGCTGTGGGGGTGAGTTGAAGGGGGCAGGCTGTGGGGGGCGTTGGGGGCAGGCTGTGGGGGTGAGTTGAGGGGGGCAGGCTGTGGGGGGCGTTGGGGGCAGGCTGTGGGGGTGAGTTGAAGGGGGCAGGCTGTGGGGGGCGTTGGGGGCAGGCTGCTGTGGGGGTGAGTTGAGGGGGGGCAGGCTGTGGGGGTGAGTTGAGGGGGGCAGGCTGTGGGAGACGTTGGGGGACAGGCTGTGGGGGTGAGTTGAGGGGGGCAGGCTGTGGGGGACGTTGGGGGACAGGCTGTGGGGGTGAGTTGAGGGGGGCAGGCTGTGGGGGGCGTTGGGGGCAGGCTGTGGGGGTGAGTTGAAGGGGGCAGGCTGTGGGGGGCGTTGGGGGCAGGCTGTGGGGGTGAGTTGAGGGGGGCAGGCTGTGGGGGGCGTTGGGGGCAGGCTGTGGGGGTGAGTTGAGGGGGGCAGGCTGTGGGGGGCGTTGGGGGCAGGCTGTGGGGGTGAGTTGAGGGGGGCAGGCTGTGGGGGGCGTTGGGGGCAGGCTGTGGGGGTGAGTTGAGGGGGGCAGGCTGTGGGGGGCGTTGGGGGCAGGCTGTGGGGGTGAGTTGAAGGGGGCAGGCTGTGGGGGGCGTTGGGGGCAGGCTGTGGGGGGTGAGTTGAAGGGGGCAGGCTGTGGGGGGCGTTGGGGGCAGGCTGTGGGGGTGAGTTGAAGGGGGCAGGCTGTGGGGGGCGTTGGGGGCAGGCTGTGGGGGTGAGTTGAGGGGGGCAGGCTGTGGGGGGCGTTGGGGGCAGGCTGTGGGGGTGAGTTGAAGGGGGCAGGCTGTGGGGGGCGTTGGGGGCAGGCTGTGGGGGTGAGTTGAAGGGGGCAGGCTGTGGGGGGCGTTGGGGGCAGGCTGTGGGGGTGAGTTGAAGGGGGCAGGCTGTGGGGGGCGTTGGGGGCAGGCTGTGGGGGTGAGTTGAGGGGGGCAGGCTGTGGGGGGCGTTGGGGGCAGGCTGTGGGGGTGAGTTGAGGGGGGCAGGCTGTGGGGGGCGTTGGGGGCAGGCTGTGGGGGTGAGTTGAAGGGGGCAGGCTGTGGGGGGCGTTGGGGGCAGGCTGTGGGGGTGAGTTGAGGGGGGCAGGCTGTGGGGGGCGTTGGGGGCAGGCTGTGGGGGTGAGTTGAGGGGGGCAGGCTGTGGGGGGCGTTGGGGGACAGGCTGTGGGGGTGAGTTGAGGGGGGCAGGCTGTGGGGGGCGTTGGGGGCAGGCTGTGGGGGTGAGTTGAAGGGGGCAGGCTGTGGGGGGCGTTGGGGGCAGGCTGTGGGGGTGAGTTGAAGGGGGCAGGCTGTGGGGGGGCGTTGGGGGCAGGCTGTGGGGGTGAGTTGAGGGGGGCAGGCTGTGGGGGGCGTTGGGGGCAGGCTGTGGGGGTGAGTTGAAGGGGGCAGGCTGTGGGGGGCGTTGGGGGCAGGCTGTGGGGGTGAGTTGAGGGGGGCAGGCTGTGGGGGGCGTTGGGGGACAGGCTGTGGGGGTGAGTTGAGGGGGGCAGGCTGTGGGGGGCGTTGGGGGCAGGCTGTGGGGGTGAGTTGAAGGGGGCAGGCTGTGGGGGGCGTTGGGGGTAGGCTGTGGGGGTGAGTTGAGGGGGGCAGGCTGTGGGGGGCAGGCTGGGGGGCTGTGTTGGGCGGGGCGAGGAATGGAAAGACACCGAGGCCCGAGGGATCTGCTGAGCAGCCGTGGGTGGGGAATTGAGAAGAGCGGGATTTGCACAAGGCAGATGGCAGGGAAGGAAATGAACCCCCCCCCACACACACACACACACAGCCGCCCCCCCCGCCCACACACACACACACACAGCCCCCCCCCCCCGCCTGGCTGCCGAGCCTGGTGCCTCGGGACCCAGCTCCTACCTTGCATTGCAGGCCGGCTCGTGTGGGGAGCCGGGTGCTGGGGAAAGCGGGGGCGGGGGCCGGTGTGGCAGCTCTGATCAGTCTCTTTCCGTGGGGAGCCAAGGTGGGGCTAACCCCTGTGGGGGGCTGGGAGGCCATGCTCCAGGGGTATAAGCGAGCTCATCATTGGTGTGATTCTACAGAGAGGTAAACTGAGGCACGAGGGGTGACGTCAGCATTCCCAGCAAGCCGGCAGAGTGGAGGAATAGAAACGCGCTATCTCAGAGTCCAGCCCACCTGGGCTCTAACCACTAGACCCTCCCCCTCCCCGAGCTGGGGTTAGAACCCAGGAGTCCGGAGTTCAGATCTTCCAGACACCCTGGTTTCTATGAAGATTTCAGTGGCCTGAGAAACCCAGGGCTGGGGGTCCGGAGTGAGGGGCACCGGCAGGGCTGGGGGGGGGCAGAGCTGGGCTGGCAGGGGCTGCGGGGCAGGGAGAGGGGCACCGGCAGAGCTGCGGGGGGCAGGACTGGGCTGGCAGGGGGCTGTGGGGCGGGGGGGAGGGGCACCGGCAGAGCTGGGGGGGGCAGGGCTGGGCTGGCAGGCGCTGCGGGGCGGGAGGGAGGAGCACTGGCAGAGCTGGGGGGGGGCAGGGCTGGGCTGGCAGGGGCTGCGGGATGGGGGGGAGGGGCACCGGCAGAGCTGGGGGGGCAGGGCTGGGCTGGCAGGGGCTGCGGGGCGGGAGTGAGGGGCACCGGCAGAGCTGGGGGGGGGCAGGGCTGGGCTGGCAGGGGCTGCGGGGCGGGAGTGAGGGGGCACCGGCAGGGCTGGGGGGGGCAGGGCTGGGCTGGCAGGGGCTGTGGGGCGGGGGGGAGGGGCACCGGCGGAGCTGGGGGGGGGGGCAGGGCTGGCTGGCAGGGGCTGCGGGACGGGAGTGAGGGGCACCGGCAGGGCTGGGGGGGGCAGGGCTGGGCTGGCAGGGGCTGCGAGGCGGGAGGGAGGGGCACCGGCGGAGCTGGGGGGGGCAGGGCTGGGCTGGCAGGGGCTGTGGGGCGGGGGGGAGGGGCACCGGCGGCACCGCACTGTGGGAAACTCGCCGGCATCTGCTCCGTCTCTCACTTGTGCAGACAGGGCGGTGACACCCCGGCGCGGTGAGGATTTGTCGGTGTTTTTAAAACCGCCATCGTCAGCACAGGGGCCGCTCGCGCCCGTCCCGGCGGGGGGCGGGCGGGGGGGGGGCAGCCAGCGCCAGGCCCCGCCAGGGTCCCTGCAGGCCCGTTCCCAGGCAGGACGCCCTGAGTCCACCCGGCGGCTGCGTCCCCGGTCCAGCCAGCGATTAGCACCGGAGCCCTGGGCCTGGCGGGACCCTGCAGCGAGGCCCATCCGGCCGGGCGCGGCCGTGGCAGCCCCGTGGCGGGCAGAGAGGGGTGGGGGCAGGCCGGGCAGCAGTCACCGGGGGGAGCTGATCCTGGCTCTGCCCAAGAGCATGGCTCTGCCAGGGTGCCCCAGCCGGGCTGCCCGGTAGAGGGCGATGGGGAAGGGGCTGGGCTGGGTACCAGGAGACCCAGTCAACACCTGCCTCTGATCTCGGGCAAGGTCTGGGCAGCGCCCGGCACGACGGGGGAGGGCGGGCTGAGGTGGGGGGGGCAGGGCTGGGCTAGCAGGGGGCTGCGGGTCGGGAGTGAGGGGCACTGGGGTGGGGCAGGGCTGGGCTAGCAGGGGGCTGCGGGTCGGGAGTGAGGGCACTGGGTGGGGCAGGGCTGGGCTAGCAGGGGGCTGCGGGTCGGGAGTGAGGGGCACTGGGGGGGCAGGGCTGGGCTAGCAGGGGGCTGCGGGTCGGGAGTGAGGGGCACTGGGGGGGCAGGGCTGGGCTAGCAGAGGGCTGCGGGTCGGGAGTGAGGGGCACTGGGGGGGCAGGGCTGGGCTAGCAGGGGGCTGCGGGTCGGGAGTGAGGGGCACTGGGGTGGGGCAGGGCTGGGCTAGCAGGGGGCTGCGGGTCGGGAGTGAGGGGCACTGGGGTGGGGCAGGGCTGGGCTAGCAGGGGGCTGCGGGTCGGGAGTGAGGGGCACTGGGGTGGGGCAGGGCTGGGCTGGCAGGGGGCTGCGGGTCGGTTGTGAGGGGCACTGGGGTGGGGCAGGGCTGGGCTGGCAGGGGGCTGCGGGTCCGGAGTGAGGGGCACCGGGCAGAGCTCGGGGGTGTGGCTGAAGTTGGTATATTCCCTGCCTGCCCTCTGCCCAGCAGCCCGCCCCCCGCTCCTGTTCCGAGTTCCCTCCCCCTGTGCGATCACACAGGCACCTGGGGGGGCCTCCTTCCCCCAGATTCATTATCACAGGATTAAGCCCAAGCCCCCTCCAGGGGCGACAGCAGCGGCCCCGCGATTGTCACCGCAGCCCATGTGATGTGAACTAAATCCATGCTAATTAGCGCTGATTTGCATAGGGGGAAACACAACCGACTCCGTCCTGGACGCTGCCAATTAATGATTCTAACCAGGCGCAAGGACAGGGGGAGCCCTGCTGGGCTCGAGCACTCCCTGCGGCAGGCGCATGGCTCGGACACCTGGCTTCTATTTCCGGCTCCGCCGGCTCACCAGCATGGGCCAAACACGCTGTCCCCCCCGTGCCTCAGTTTCCCCACTTTTGACTCCCTTGCCCGGTTCGCTCCCAAGGCCTCGGGATTTCATAGTGTCTAAGACCAGACGGGCCCAGGCCGGCTCTCTGGTCTGACCCCCCCGTGCCCGGCACAGAGCCCCCCCGGTTTGTGGGGATGACCCAGCGTCTTTGTTTCAGATCCTTGGCAGGTCCGAGTCGCCGGCACTTGGTGCGGCCCATGGCGCAGTGCGGGTTTGACCTAGCCGAGGATCTGGGCTTTACCCCCAAAACTTTTCCGAGGGCCCCCAAAGTCGCCTGGGTCCCTGACTCCACCGGGACGCTGCTGGCAGCCCCAGCTCCGGACAGCAGCTCCGCATCCTCTCCGCCTTCTCCGTCCTCTTTCTCGGGCCTGGGCTTTTCTCTGGCGGTCGGACGCTCAGCGCAGGAGGGAGGGAGGGAATGTGCCCCGGTTCCTGCCACGGGGCGAAGCGGGGCTCGGGGAGAGACGGGGGGGCACAAGGCAGACACTCACTCTGCATGCCAAGCCGGTGCCGGCAATGCCAGTCTCCTTGCGGAGCCGACCGGGCCGGGGGGGGGACGGCTCAGCCCAGGTCGCGCCCCCTTCGGAGACCTCTGCTGGCTTCCAATCTCTTCACTCCGGCGATTCACGGCCCCCCCCGCCGGGGGGGCTGGCGGCGGTTCATTGGTATGGGGACGCGGCTGCTTTGCCAGCCCGGCTTGGGATGTTTATTATCATAAAGCCTCATGAAAAATTAACCAGGAGAAAACAGCGTGGCGGGCCGGGGGGCTTTGATCTGGGCCGTGCGGGGGAAGGGATGGGGCCGCCCGGTGGGCAGGGACCCAGCCGGATGGGACCCCCCCACGAGGACCTGCCCGGCGGGCGCCCCAGATGCCGGCAGGGGGGACGACGCAGCAGGGGAGCCGGTCTGGGTTCCCCCGGGGGTCGGAGCCAAGCAGGACGGGGTGGGAGGCGCCCGGCGCCCTCTGGGGCATGTGGGGGGCAAGGCCGGCTGCCTGCGGGGTGGGCGTGCGGCTGCCAGTGGGGGTGAGAACTGTCAGCCCTGCGAGTGTGGGGGGGGGGGTCTGAGTGCCAG
This sequence comes from Lepidochelys kempii, assembly GCF_965140285.1. NCBI lineage: Eukaryota > Metazoa > Chordata > Testudines > Cheloniidae > Lepidochelys > Lepidochelys kempii. The sequence continues at coordinate 3,550,907 of NC_136399.1, read as the reverse complement.
GCCCTCTGTGCGTGCTTGGGGGGGAGGGAAGCTGTGACTGCGGGGGGGGGGTTTCGGGGTGTACAAGGGCTGCGGGGGCGTTGGGGATGTTTGTGGGTGCATGAGGAGCTGCGGGGGTGTCCACCTGCGGGGGTGTTTGTGTAGCGAGGTCCCTGCAGGAAGGTGGAGGGGGGGGGGTGTAGCCGTGTGTCTGTTCAGGGCCTCGAAGGAGGGTGTGTGGCGGGTGTTGTGTAGCTGGGTGTGGTGTGGTGTGGTGGCCGAGCTGGCCCTTTAAGGGGCTGGGCCCCCAGCACCACCTGAGCCAGGTGTAACCCCCCCCCAGGAAAAGGGAGGGCCAGCCCGAGGGTCATGTGACCAGGAGCCAGGCCTGCTGGGAGGATGTGGGGCACTGGGGCTGTTGTGGGGTTCCGGGGCCAGGCTGGGAGCCCAGGGGATGGGGGCTGAGCCCGGGAAGGGCTGGGCTGGGCTCCTGGGACCTGGCCGGGGCTGAGACCTGCGCTGAGCTGCCTGTGTTGGGAGCGGCAGAGCTGCTGGAGGGAAACTGAGGCAGCAGAAGGGCCTAAAGCCAGACTAGGTAGGTCCCTGTTTCGGGGGCCGTGACCCTGGTGGGCTGGCACGTGGGGGGGGCGGGGTCTGAGCTCTGCTTTCACCTGGGCCCCTCTGGCTGCCAGGGCAGCGCTCGATGGGCCTGATTTCACAGGCAGCCCCCAGCTCCGCCGGTGCCCCTCACTCCTGACCTGCAGCCCCCTGCTAGCCCCGTCCTGGGCTCCCCCCAGCTCCGCCGGTGCCCCTCACTCCTGACCCGCAGCCCCTTTGCTAGCCCCGTCCTGGGCTCCCCCCAGCTCCGCCGGTGCCCCTCACTCCCGACCCGCAGCCCCCTGCTAGCCCAGCCCGGGGCTCCCCCCAGCTCCGCCGGTGCCCCTCACTCCCGACCTGCAGCCCCCTGCTAGCCCAGCCCTGCCCCTCCACTCGCCCCCCTCCCACTCTCTCCTGAGTCTAGGCCCTGTGCACTAACTGCCAAGGCTCTCACTGCCCCCCCAGCCCCCCCCCCCCCCGGCTCGGAGGCTGCTTCTCCCTTGATCTCTGGCACATGTCTGCTCTCTGGGCACCGGCTCCTTTCATCCCTCCTCGTTTCCGGAGCTGCAGGACCGGCAGCGGGGGCCGGTGTGTGGCTGTCGTTCCCCAGGCGGGCAAGGTGGGGGGGGTGGGAGAGGTGGCTGGGGGTGGGAATGGGCGTGAGAAGGCAGCTGAGGTGCCCTCGGCCCTGGGGCGGGCGACCCTTCATCCTGGGGGTCAGTGGCTGGCTGCGCCTACCGGGCATTTGGCCGAGTCCGCCCCGGCCCTGACGCCCCACTCCTGGAAAGGGGCAGAAAACGGATCTCCCCGGTGCTGGCAGGGCTGGGGCTGCTGCTTCTCCTGCACTGGGGACAGGCTGAAGAGGCAGGTGGGGAAACCGAGGCACGAGGCAGGTCACGTTTCTCACCCCAGGTGCGAGAGAGTGAGCCAGAGAACTGGGTGTAGAAGCCAGGGTTAGCCACGCCACACACCAGTGGGCCAGGAGCCTGGGGGTTGGCACCCAGGCCCCATGGATGCCCTGATCATCTCCTGATGTGCCCGAGCCCTCCAAAGCTCCATGACCCACCCCCCTACACCAGTGCTCCATGGTAAGCCCCCTACCCGTCCAAGCCCAAACTTCCCACCCCCCTCCAGGCCTGTCCTGGGGTTGAGAAGAAACAACATAATAGAGGGAAATAAATCCCCAAATAACAATAAACTCCCCACACACCCCACTGCCCCGTCCTGGCCTCCCCGTCAGACCCGTCCACACCTGCCTGTCTCCTGTGCAACTGGGGGTCTGAGCCATACGGGCAGGGGGCGGGATTCAGGATTGGATGGACCGGTGGGTCTGAACCATACGGGCAGGGGGCGGGATACGGAATTGGATGGACTGGTGGGTCTGAGCCGTATGGGCAGGGGGCAGGATATGGGATTGGATGGACCAGTGGCTCCGACCCATACGGGCAGGGGGCGGGATATGGGATTGGATGGACCGGTGGGTCTGACCCAGATGGGCAGGGGGCGGGATATGGGATTGGATGGACCACTGAGTCCGATTGAATACAGCCAGAGGGCTGGATATTCCAGACAAATGCTTGCACCCGTCTCTTCTAACAACCCCTGCCTCCCTCGGTAACTGAACCAGGCCCCCAGATCCCTCCTCTAAAGACCCTGAAAACAACAAACCAGCCCCCCACCTCCACCCCCAGGGGCCTGATCCAGCTCTGTGTGGACGGATCCTGCAGGTTCCGCTCCCCCCCCACCCCGCTCCCCAAGCCCCGAAAATGTCAAATGTGCAATTAGGCAGCTGATGTGCGCGGCGCTCTGTGGGCGAGAGGGGGGAGCTTTGTGGGTTTTATTTTCCCCTTGCCTGTGTACAGCCCGTAAACACTCAATTAGGCCCGCGCGACTGTACCTGGCTCCTGGCACTGCCGGTAATTATGTGGGTTTCGGTGGCAGCCCAGTGGGGAAGAGCGGTTCCAGCTAATTGACGCTTCGCCTGGGCTCGCCGCACCTGCAGCTGGAGCTGGCGGCATTTGGGGAACAGCTGCGAGACGCTGGGATGTGCCAGGGCTTCGCTTCCTCGCCCTCCCCCGCGGCCCCCTCACTCAGGTGGCGCAAAGCGGCTTGAGGACCTTGCAAAACAAGGGGGGGGCGGCTAGCGGCTGCCTGCAGCACCGGTGATTAATATCCCAGAGACACCTCGGTGGCCCAGGGCCCTGCTGCGCCAGGTGCTGTACAGCTGAGTAACCAAAAAGCCGGACAGGTGGATGGTCTCATTGTAAACTTGTGAGAAACCTTCTGGAGCCCGCACTCCTGGGTCCCATTCCTACTGATTTGCTTTGGCCAAGTCCCTTCATCTTTCCCTGCCTCAGTTTCCCCACCTGTCCCTGTCAGATAAGGCTCCGTACCTGCCTGGCAGGACTCCTTAACGCTTCTCAGACAGCTGGGGTTTTGTTTGTTTTTGATGGAGGGAAGCAGGTAAGTCTCACTCTTCCAGCCTGGGTTTTGGAATGGACCTGAATTAAAATAAATGTAAAAACCCAGCTCTTTTCCTGTGCGTTTCACGGTGTATTCCCGGCTGCTTGGCCGCCCGCTCACGGATCTGCCAGGCTGCTGGAGTGGGAAGGACTCTTTTACCTTTCGAAAGCGTCTTGGGACGGCCGCTCTCTGAATTGTCTGCCATGGTGTCGGTGGGTTCTTGATAAACCGCCCCTGCTCCGTTGCTGTGGGATTGAAACGAGACAACAGAAGCCGCGCTGGGTCTGGATGGTCTTGAATGGTTTTGCCGTTGGAGGGGAGGTTTTAACTCTCTCTGCATTTGTCACCGGTGCAACCGCTGCTGGAATCCTGGCCCCGGTTCAAGGCGGAGGCTGATAAATTGGAGAGGGTTCAGAGAAGAGCCACAAGAATGATTAAAGGAAGGGAGAAGTTGCCTTGGCGTGATTGGGCTCCTGCGGGCTGCCAGCTGAGCTTATCCAAAGGAAGGTGAAGGGGTGACATGCTCACAACCCGTCGTGGGGAAGAGAAATTGGATAATGAGTTCTTCAATCCAGCAGACAAAGGTCTAACAGGAGCTGAGGGCTGGGAGCTGAAGCGAGAGAAATCCAGACTGGAAATAAAGTGTGAAATCTTAACGCTGAGGGTAACTAGCCATTGGGCTGACGTATCCAGGGCTGATCTTCGAGATCTGCTCTAGTTAAAACAGAAACGCTGGAGCCTGATTCTCAGTCAAGGGGTCTTTACACCACTTCTTAGTCTCAGCCCGACCCAGCCTCTGGTGCACAGTAGAGCAACCCTCGGGCTGCTCTAACTTATGCTCTAGACACAGCGAATACCCACGCAGTGCATTGTGGTCTAGCTGCGCCCCGATCCCTCCCCCCACTCTAGGAGCCAGAAGTGGGGTGTGGAGCCTGTACCCCGCTCCACGCCAGCCAGTGAAGCCCCCCTGTGTGGAGAATCCCCCCAGGGCTGTTTACACAGACCCCAGGCCCTGACTGCAAAGCGGGGGCCCCATTTACGATGCGTGGCTGGGGCCGAGATACGAAGGGAACAAACAGGCACCAGCCGCCGCGTTCGTTTCAAGTTTCCCGAGGAAAATCCATCTGTTCCGGTGGTGACAGAACCGGGGCTGCACACTGCTGGGCGGGGTTGCCAACAACCGAGGGCTGCAACAAAATCCACACACACCAGGCGCTGTTTGTACGTGTGCGGAAAAAAACCCCGGCTTTGGCTGCTGGCCCTTTAAGATACCAATTAATTGGCATGAACTCTCAGCTGGGGTGGGACAGCCCCAGGTAGTGACAAAAAAGGCACTTTAAAAAGGAATCTGCATTTAACAGGCTAATTGGCCCATAATTATTGCCCGTCACTTGAACTAATCGGAAGGAAAAGGAAGGATTTTTGGAAGGAGCTTTGCCGAGAGTGCGGACAAAACGCGACCGACTTAGGAAAGACCTTGGTTTATTTAAATTTTTTTTTTTTGGTCCCTCCCCTGCCTCTTCTTCGCACCGCTGGAGCTGTGCGCACGCCGCACAACCAGCTGGGGTGTGACACAAGGTCGCACAACAATGCCACGCCGTGTGCCACAATGCCACCCAACCTGCCATCCGCACCCGAGCCTCGTACAGCCAGAGAAATGCAACCCGCCCCGGTGCGGAGCGGCCCCGAAAGGCGAGGCAGGGCAGGACCGTGCGACGCAATGTGGCGTGACGGCGAGGGGCCGCACGCAGCCGAATGCAGCGCAGCGTGACGCCGACCCCCAGGCACTGTAATGCAAAGCAACATAGGATGATGTAGCACAAACCAGGGCGACGCCATGCAGGGAAATCGAAGGTTGCACTGGGATGTAACACAACACACGCTCGTGCCGTTCAGGGCAATGCAACATCACGGCACGAAGCAGCCGTCCCGTTATAACACAACACCCTACGATGCCGTTCAGTGAAACGCAGCACAATGCGACGTGCGAGCACGCACGACCCTTAGCCAGGGCCACACAAATCTGGCGGCACCGTAACGCAATGCGATGCAGTGCGACAGTTTGTTAGCTGCATTGCAACCCCCTGCGAGGCCCTCCGCAGCTCAGGGCGCAATGCAACACGGGGCGATTCACGGAACCAGCCGGGTCTCTGCAACGCAGAGCGCCGGCCCGCTGCAGCCCGGCAGAACGGCAGAGAGGGACTTGGTGTGAGTGCAAAAGGAGCCGGGCGCAGGGTGAGAAGACAAGGGTGTGAGCGGAGACGTCTCGGTGTCTGGAGCCGTGGGGCGAGGGAGGGCACAGCTGGGGCTGAAATAAGGGGGGAGAGCTGGGCCTTGGGGGGCTGGGCTGGCTCCCGGAGGGAGGGATGAGCTAGGAGCACACGATCTGCCATTGATTTCCCATTATGAAGTTCAGTAAGAAAAATGGCTGGTTTTGGAGCCGCAGCCCTGATTGGCCACGTTCCCTTCGTGTCCTGGCTGGGCTGGGAATTGATTTTGCAGCCGCTAGTCCCTGCATTCGTCACCGGGGTGGGGGCCGAGGACAGCATCACCTGCTGGGCTTTGCTTCTCCTTAATGGGGACCCGGCATGACCCCTGGTGAAGCGAAGCGCCAGGGCTGCGTGCCAGGGGCTGCCCGGGCATGTGAGCTCAGCAGGCTTGGCCCTGGCGGGGAGCGGGGGGGGGCAGGGAGCGGGGGAGCTGCTGGAAGGTCAGACACGCGGCCGGCCCCGGGAGCAGGCACTGGCTGGGCTATAAGTACCTGTACGGCCCACGCTGGGACCAGCTGGGAAAGGCTGAAGTGGTTTTAGGCTGACATTACCCCAGCCAGCTGTAAGGGAGCTGGGAGGGGCTCCCTGGGCACAGAGGACCCAGGGTGTGGGCTGAGCAGCCCCAAAGGAGGAGGCATTGGCTGGATTTCGAGCCTGTCTTGGGATGAAGGCCAGGCAGGGGGAGCTTGTGCCAACCTGGGTACTGACTGGGGCAGCATAGAGAGTTAACCAAGTGCCGGCCTGGCTGGTGCCTGCTCCTTGAGGCAGGGACAGACGGCCAGTGCTGCCCTCTTCCGACGCATTGCAGGTGCATGAGCGCCCCATAACTTCTAATATAGCGATCCTCACACGTTAGGTAGGGGGAAAGTTAAGTGACTTGCCAGAGGTCAAACAAGCAGCCTGTGGCAGAGCAGGGATTTGAATCCAGGTCTCCTAAATCCTAGACTGGCATGCTAACCACTAGGCAACCCTTCCCCTCTGCCTGCTAGGAGAAGCAGGAGTGGTGCTACTGTAATACACCTAATAAACACCACCCCTGAATCTCCTCTAGACGTCACCAGTTCAAATCTGCCTCAGGTCCAGTAAGTCCAAAAATTCACCCTCTTCGCAGTTGAATCACAATCGCTGTGAACAGAGTTTCGTTTCCTAGTGAAGTCCCCAGATCCTCCCTCCCGCAGCACGGCCCGTCCTGCCATCAGGACCCCACGGCAGTGACGCCCAAAGGGTCCCAGTCCTCGGCCGAAAGCTAGGAGGCGCTAAATGTGACTCCCCAGGTCTTTGGCAATGACAGGCCGGCTTGGCGGCGCTGATGCCTGGGGAGGAATGAAATCAAAGGCCAAGCCGCCAAGAAATTCAGAAACTTTTCCCTGCAAGGGGCTTCACACGGGGGTTTTTTTTGTTTTTTTTTCCCCTCTCGCCTTTTGTTGCGTGACATATAAAGACTGTCAAAATAAGTAATTAACAGGCGGGGAAGGCTGAGATTTCTTTGCATGGCTGTAATTGCTGAGGATAATAATGCTTTGCTGTCAGAGCCGGGTCCCCGGCGCCGGGCTGATGAGGAGTTCATTGTTTAGCAATAAGCACCTCTGGAAAAGGCCTAATTGGCAAGGCAGCTGAAGGTCAGCTGAAGGGCGAGCCGGCATCCCATCTCTCCAGGGTACTTTGTCGAGAGGAGGAATTGTGCTTTGACAAGTCCGGGTTTCTTTCTCGCTGGCTCTCACCTGCCGTTTGGAAGGGACCGGGGGCTTGTAGCGCTGGCAGCTCGGCTAGTGTGGGTCCTGCAAGCTGTATAGGGCCCCCCGGGCCGGAAGGTGATGTCTTTATCCTCCTTGGGAGCCAGACGGGGAAACGGAGGCACGCAGGGGTGGCCGGGTCCTGCTGGGGGGCTTGTTCGCAAACCGGTCCCTTAGTCTCTGTGGGCCTCAGTTTCCCCAGCTGTGAAATGTGGCTAATTAGAGCCTGGGGCAGTGACCTGGTTGTAGCCACCAGGAATGGGGTGGCCAGTTGTCACGAACTCACAGCTCCATCCTCCCACTGGCCAGAACCGGCTGACTTCCAAGCTGGGCTGGGCCTCTCGGTCACCAGTCGCTAGGGTCCCCCATCTCCAGGCCGTTGTCTGGGGTCCTGGCTACTAAGCGAGGTCACACCTGGTCCTCCGCAACTGCAAACCCTCTCCCGCCACCTTGTTAAACATGCAGAACCCAGGGAAACTGAGGCGCGCACACACTATTCATGCAAAGCACTAAGATTGGGCCTGGATTCAGATTCATGATCCTGGAAGTGGCTTCTGACGCTGGGGCCCTTTGGCGTCTCCTTCCTTGGCTCCATTTGTGGGTTGGGTGACGTCACCATGCGAGAGGCAGGAGTTGGCTGACAAATCGCAGGCAGGGATGTCTGATCTGCTGGGGGGCCACATGTGGGCTGAGCCGAGGGAAGGGGCCGTATGGAGACAGGGGCAGGGCAGGGGTGGATGCTAGAGCATCAGAAAACTCGAGAGGGACCTCAAGAGGACAAGCTCAGCCCCCCCACCCCCCCACGCTGAGGCAGGACCCAATAAATCCAGCCCAGCCCTGACTGGTTTGTCCAACCTGCTCTTAAACCCTCTGCTGATGGGGATTCCCTGGGGCCGAGTCCAGAGCTGAACTGCCCTGAGAGTTAGAAAGTTTTGCCTAATATCCAACCGGACTCTCCCTCGCTACGGGTGAAGCCCAGTGTTCTTGTCCTGCTGCCAGTGGCCACGGAGAACAATCGATCACCAGCCCCTAACACAGCCCCTGTTCTCCGGCCCCCCTCCGGCTTCTCTTCTCAGGACTAAGCCTGCCTTGGGGTTGAGCCTTCCCGCATGGCTCCGGGATCGTCTTCGTCGCTCTCCTCTGGACTCTCTCTAATTTATCCACCTCTCTCGTCACGTGCGGGCCCAGAACCGGACCCAGACTCCAGCCGAGGCCTCCCCAGGGCCGAGTCGAGCAGGATAGTTACCCCTCGGGTCTGACGCACGACGCTCCCGTCCACACACCCTGGGATGACACCAGCCTTTTTCGCAACCGCTGCGCACGGCTGATTTCGCACGGCTGACTCGGGTTCGATTTGTGAGCCGCTCTGCCCCCCGACTCCTTCGCAGCAGTGCGACCCCCTCGCCAGATAGTCCCCCGTGTGGAGCTGGGCGCTTGGTTTTTCCTTCCCGAGGGTCGCACTTTGCACTTGGCTTTATTGCATTTCCTCTTGTTGATGGCAGCCCAGGTCTCCAATTCGTCCAGCCCATTGTGACTCCTAACCCTGGCCTCCCCAGCGCTTCCAACCCCTCCCTGTGTGGGGGCCTCTGCACATTGTATATGCGCCCTGCCCACCTCATTATCCAAGTCATTGATAAAATATTGACTAGTACCAGACCCAGGGCGGACCCCCAGTCAATACACCCTCCCTGCTTGACTAGTACCAGACCCGGGCGGACCCCTGCGGGACCCCGACCTCCTGAGGTCTCTTCCAACCCTAATCGTCTATGAGTCTATGATGCCGGCTGGGGGGATGGATAATTTAATGCAGTTCATGGTCTAAGGCCCATACTATGTCAGGCAGAGCAGAGACTCAAAGCAGCCCCCCCACACACACAGACAGTGAGGGGGTGTCTGGGATAGGAACCCCCCCCCAGCATTTTCCCAGCCTGTCCATTGCTATGCAGGGACCTGCAAACTGCGTTCAGCTCTGGGGGTTCGTGCGTCTGCAGCCGGCCCAGCCATACACACGCTTGCCACTAGAGGCCGCCGTGCACCTGAAACAAGCTGGCCGCCCTGGCAAAGCCCTGCTTTGGGGGGGACCCCCGCCCCAGGCAGGGGGCTGCAGGGGGAGCTCTCCTGGCTGTTGCCCGTTGCCCAGGATTCCTTGTGAGCTGGGCTGGGTATTTCCCCCTCAATCCCTGAAGACCCCCTGTGACGAAGTGGGACTGTTCTTAATGTTTCCTCTGAATAGTGTGGGGGTGCCTCAGTTTCCCCTAGGCAGTTCTTAAGTCTCTAGGGGGTGGGGTAAGGGTGTATGATGATTGCAGAGCCCTAGAGGGCCGGTGTGTGCAGGGGTCTGGACACAGAGAATGGCCGACACCCTGTTTCCTGGCAACTGATGGTCTGGGCCCTTCCCCCCTGCGAGGTGAGAGCTGAACGGTTGGAGAACAAAGGAATCAGGTGATCTCCTGGCCCGGGAAAGGGACAAAGCCCAGAGGAGGAGGGGCTGGAGGGAGTTTCAGTTTGGGGCTGGCTGGGACATGGAGTGAAGTGCAGACGTGGTTGTCTGGCTCACTGCCCCCCAAAATGGACCCAGCTGAGGGGTCCCGTTCTCTGCACCTGCAAGCTCTGTGTTAGACCATGTTCCTGTCGTCTAATAAACCTTCTGTTTTACTGGCTGGCTGAGAGTCCCGTCTGACTGCGAAGTTGGGGTGCAAGACCCTCTGGCTTCCCCAGGAGCCCCGCCTGAGCGGACTCGCTGGGGGAAGCACACGGAGGGGCAGAGGATGCTGAATGCTCTGAGGTCAGACCCAGGAAGGTGGAAGCTGTGTGAGCTGTGTGTCCTGAAGACAGGCTGCTCACAGAAAGGCGACTGCCCCAGAGTCCTGACTGGCTTCATGGGGAGCAGTTCCAGAGCATCGCCCAGGGACTCCGTGACACCCCCCTCCGGGACAGGGCAGGGGCTGCTTGCTGCTCTGCGGTCCGTCCTGGGGTGGGGCCCATCTAGCCCAGTATCCCACCTCCCAGCAGTGGTGGATCAGAGCCCCAGCGCCCCGCCTCCCTGCCATCCCGGCTCTGTCTCCTTTCTCCTCGCCTGATCGGACCCGAGGCCCACCCTGCCCTTGATTCCCCCCTCCCTCGGTGGCGGATGAGACCCGCCACCCGTCGTCCCCCAGCCGCAATGGAGCAGATCATGGCTCCGTCTGTCCCTGCCGTCGTCACGTCAACCCCGGGGTCCAGCCACCGCTGCATCCCCATCCCTGCCCGGCTCAGCCCAACGGCTCAGCCCTGCCCTGCCTCCAAGCATGAGCTACGCTGGCTCGCCGAGCCCTCCCCACGCCCGTCACTCCCTGCATCCCCCTTCTGCGGACCCTCCGGGCCTGGGTCCCGGCGGTAACTGCGCCATTCACCTGGGCCGTTTGGAGGCTGTTCTCCAGGCTCCGGGACATCGGTGTCTTTCCTGGCTCTCCCGCTGGGTCTTTGGAGTCTGGTTTACCCATCTCTGCCTTGCAGCCGAGTTTGCAGGCCCTGCCAGGCTGGGCAGAAGGGGGCCTGTTGTCTCCAGCCGCACCCTCCCCCTGGGCTTTGCGTCCCGGGCAGTTCAGGACAAGGTCTGGCTTGCTCCGAGGGCCGGGGGCTGTTTGGGATCTAGCTTTGCCTTTTGCATAAGGACAATGACACCTGGACCCCCCGGTCTTTGCAAAGTAGGGGTGTGACTGAGCGCTTGCCCCACGGGCCACCCAGGGATGGGAAGGGTGGGTCCCTGCTGCGTCTCCCCTCTTTGAGCGTGCGCGTGTGTTCACGAGTGTGTGAGTTCACATGCGTGTGCAGGCGTCGGGGCGTGCGTGCACATTGGTGGATGCACGTCGGGGAGTGCCCTGATGCACACGCACGCCAGCGTGGGTTCGGGCGTGCGAGCTGCCAGGACGGGGGCCCAGAAACACCGGGCCAGAGGCAGGAGCCTGCAAACCTTTTAGCGAACGGGTCCCTTTGGGGATTGGGAGACGACTCTGCCGAGGGAAGTCGATCCTGAGCCCCCCCGTCCCAGCCCCTCCTGGGCCCCGCGCCAGGCCAATGTGCCATTTACATATGCTAACAAACGCTCGTTCTTTAGCAAGAGTCGGCGCCCACCGTGATCAGAGCGTTGGTAACAGATTTAATTAACACACGGTATCAGCCTGGCAAGTACAATCAATGCGTGTAACTATGGGCCGTGTCTTGTAATTGACTCAACGGTACTAATGACTAATAATGGATTTCCAGTGGTAACAGGATTAATATCAGAATGTAGCTTCTTAGCCCAGGAACTGCTCCCAGACCACGAGGGCCGGGGCGTGCATCTACAAAGATTGGGGGGGGCGTCAGAGTGTGTCTGTGTGTTTGTGTGAATGCGTGTGTGTGCACACATAGTGTATGTCAGAGTGTATCTGCATGTGTGTGTGTCTCTGCCAGGGTGTATCTGCGTGTCAGGGGGTGCGTGTGTCGGGGGGTATCTCTGCGCGTGTCAGGGGGTATCTGTGCGCGTGTCGGGGTATCTCGCTGCGTGTGACGGGGTATCTCGCTGCGTGTGACAGGGGGTATCTCGCTGCGTGTGTCGGGGGGTATCTCGCTGCGTGTGTCAGGGGGTATCTCGCTGCATGTGTCGGGGGTATCTGTGCGTGTCGGGGGGTATCTGTGTGCGTGTGTCAGGTGGTATCTCGCTGCGTGTGACAGGGGGTATCTGTGTGCGTGTCGGGGTATCTCGCTGCGTGTGTCAGGGGGTATCTCGCTGCGTGTGTCGGGGGGTATCTCGCTGCGTGTGTCGGGGGGTATCTCGCTGCGTGTGTCAGGGGGTATCTCGCTGCGTGTGTCAGGGGGTATCTCGCTGCGTGTGTCGGGGGTATCTCGCTGCGTGTGTCAGGGGGTATCTGTGCGTGTGTCGGGGGGTATCTGTGCGTGTGTCGGGGTATCTTGCTGCATGTGACGGGGTATCTCGCTGCGTGTGTCGGGGGTATCTCGCTGCATGTGTTGGGGGTATCTGTGTGCGTGTGACAGGGGGTATCTCGCTGCATGCGACAGGGGGTATCTCGCTGCGTGTGTCGGGGGTATCTCGCTGCGTGTGACAGGGGGTATCTCGCTGCGTGTGTCGGGGGTATCTGTGCGTGTCGGGGGGTATCTGTGTGCATGTGTCAGGGGTATCTTGCTGCGTGTGTCGGGGGTATCTGTGCATGTCGGGGGGTATCTGTGCGTGTGTCGGGGTATCTCTCTGCATGTGACAGGGGGTATCTCGCTGCGTGTGTCGGGGGTATCTGCGTGTCGGGGGGTATCTGTGTGCATGTGTCAGGGGGTATCTTGCTGCGTGTGTCGGGGGTATCTGTGCATGTCGGGGGGTATCTGTGCGTGTGTCGGGGTATCTCTCTGCATGTGACAGGGGGTATCTCGCTGCGTGTGTCGGGGGTATCTGCGTGTCGGGGGGTATCTGTGTGCATGTGTCAGGGGGTATCTTGCTGCGTGTGTCGGGGGTATCTGTGCATGTCGGGGGGTATCTGTGCGTGTGTCGGGGTATCTCTCTGCATGTGACAGGGGGTATCTCGCTGCGTGTGTCGGGGGGTATCTGTGTGCGTGTGACAGGGGGTATCTCTCTGCGCGTGTCGGGGGGGTATCTGTGTGCGTGTCGGGGGGTATCTGTGTGCGTGTGACAGGGGGTATCTCTCTGCGCGTGTCGGGGGGTATCCGTGTGGCGTGTGACAGGGGGTATCTCGCTGCGTGTGTCGGGGGTATCTGTGCGTGTCGGGGGGTATCTCGCTGCGTGTGACGGGGTATCTCTCTGCGTGTGTCGGGGGTATCTGTGCGTGTGACAGGGGGTATCTCTCTGTGCGTGTGACAGGGGGTATCTGTGTGCGTGTGTCGGGCTCTATCAGCGGCGGGCGTGTTCCACTCCGCTCAGCCGTCTCGCGGCTCGTCTCTTTGTCACAGCGACGGAAGCCCCCGTCACGTTTATTCCATTGCACGAGGCTGCATTCAAGCAATTGGCAGCTGGTGACCCGGGTTATTTATAAAAGGCGCTTTCGAACCGCAGCTTCCAGGGCCTGGATCTCACTCCGGGGGGATCGATGGTGCGGGACGGGGGCCAGGCTGGTGTTAATTATGCAGTCGCGGACAGAAAATGCCCCCTGCTCTTTCTGCTCGATCGCAACAACCGCACTGAATAAAGGAACCAGCCCCTGCCCGCCCGGCCTGCCCCCCCCTTTAGTCTGGATCCGAAGACCCCCCCACCACACCCAGCCCTGCCGGTGCCCCTCACTCCCGACCCGCAGCCCCTGCCAGCCCAGCCCAGGGCTCCCCCCACCCAGCTCTGCCGGTGCCCCTCACTCCCGACCCGCAGCCCCTGGGCTCTGCCCCCCCAGCTCTGCCAGTGCCCCTCACTCCCGACCCGCAGCCCCTGCCAGCCCAGCCCTGGGCTCCCCGCACCCAGCTCTGCCGGTGCCCCTCACTCCCGACCCGCAGCCCCCTGGTAGCCCGGTCTCCTTTCCACCCACATCCCTGATCCGGGAGGAAGCAAGCCCACTGAAGCGAGGCAGCTGGGCCCCCGGGTGCTGGCAGGGTGAGAGACGAGGGGAGGGAAGACTCAGGCATGCAGAGATGCAGCACATCAGGTGATGCGACCCCCCCTCCCCGTCATCCTGGGGTGCAGCCAGGGGGCTCTGCTGAGGGGCTGGAGCCCGGATCGTGCCCAGTCTCCCCTCCCCGTGTTGCTCACTCCATCTGTGGTTTCCGGGGTGCTGGGGGGGCACTCCCAGCACTTGCCAGGCTGAGCCCCATTGGTTAATGGCGGGATTACGCGGATAACAGGCTTTAAATGAAGGTGCGCCCAGGGCTGAGGGGTGGCGGTGGGCCCCTCCCCTCGGCGCTGGCGGCCAGGTGTGCTCACCCACGCGGCAGCCGGCGGGGGGCGAGGGGAGCAATTCCAGGCCCCCGGCTCCTCTTTGGGCCCCGAGAGGGTCGCTGGCCGCTTGCGGCGACGCTGTGATGGGCAAAGGTCTGACCTCACGGATGCGCAGGGTATGAGGTCGTTGCCCCGGGGTGTGGACGTCAGCGGGGTGCGTGAGACGCCCCCGGGGCGCCCTCGCCGACCGACGCGGGCAGGACGACACATGTGACCTCACTGACGCGAGCGTGACATCACTCACGTGTGTCGGACACAGCGGTGACATCGCAGGCCTCCGGCCCTGGAGCAGTCCAGGAGAATCACGAAACGTCGACCATCTCGGAGCAGATGCCGAGACCCCTGCCTTTGATCCACAATGCAATTCAGAGACACCCCAAAGCCAGATCTCGGCTCTCGGGGTCCATCTGCCTCATCCCGCTTACATCAGACAGCCAAGGCTAATAAGATGCACCCCTCATTTGCCTGGCCCCGGGACCCCTCGAAGGCAGGGGGGGTGGGTTTGAATTGGTTTCCAGATGCAGGTGGCAATTAATCCTGGGCCCCTGCTCCCAGGCCTGGGGCCCCTTGTGCCCATCCGCAGGAGGGGCTAAGCTAGCTGGATTTGGAATGGCGCCCTGCCCCCTCCCCGAAAGCCGGGGGAGAGCCGCGGCGAATCCAATTTGATGCGGTATCTCTCCTTCCACCCGATGTGTCACCGGCGATTGGATAAAGAATCCATTAAAATAACAAAGCGAAGAGAGGGGGGAAAAAACCCCTCTGCAGCACAAACAAGAGGGAAATTGGATTTGAGATAGTAGCAGCCCCCGCGCGAACCCCTGTGCCGCCGCGCATGGGCACCAGGGCTGCGGGGGAGGGCGAGCTGCCCTGGGCGACCGGCTTGGCAATGAGACAAAGGCAAGGAGAGCAGTGTTGTGGAGTGGCTAGAGCAATGGGCGGAGGCTCGCGAGACCTGGGTTCCAGTCCCGCCTCTGCCGCGTGACCTCGGGCAAACCACCCCCCCACCGTGCCTCAGTTTCCCCTTCCACCCTCAGACTGTTTAATCCGTGAGCCCTCGTGTGTCTGTGCAGCACAATGGCACCCCACAATGCAAATAAAGGAGGGGCGGGTGCGAAATAAACACGCTAAGACTTGCTTGGCCTTTAGGGTGCATGGATATGGCCTCCTCTGGGCAGGGACCATCCTAGGTGGTGTCTGGGCTCTGCCCCCTGCAGAGGCTGGCTGGAGGGCGCCCTGCTCTGTGCACGCGAAGGGTGAATGCGGCGAGCAGGAGGAGAAGCTGACGCGGATGGTAAAGCGAGGAGCGAGCCCAGGTCTGCGGCTGGGCCGGGAATGGGCTTTTCGCAAACGGGGAGGTGCCCAGAGATTTGGGACGGAAACTCTTCTCCAGCCGGAGACTCGAACGCTTTTCCTTCTCCTAGGGCTTCTCCATCAAACCGATCCCCTCAGCCCACCCGGCTTCGCCCAGCTTCACCGGTGTCGTCGACGCTGCGTCTTTCTTTCGCACGCACCCCAAAGCGCAATGCAAAAAGTGTCCCCTGGAGCAACCCTGGCGCCCTGCTTCCCCCCCGCTCCAGAGCTGTCTGCGGGGCGGGGGCGAAGGGAAAAGGGGGGCCGACCCGGGAGACAGGCCCCGGGCTCTGGTGAGCTTTGCAGGAATGAGTGAGCTTGCACCTGTCCTGAGCTCATTTTTCTCGCAGGGAGCTGGTGACAGCTTGGGAATGAAGCGCAATTGCTTGGTGAGGATTGTAGCACCGGGGGGAGGGAATCAAAAAATATTATCCCCGTATAATAGCCAATACCTAACGTGAAACAGGAGCCGGGGAGGGCAGCTTTACGAGCTGCCGACTGCAGAAAAACAACTGGAGGCGAGTGCTCAGAGAGATGCTGCATCTCCATCTTCTGATGAGACAGAAACCAGAGGCCTCATTATTGGAATTCATCAGAGATGCTGTAGGTGCTGATTGCAAGTCAGTGCTGTTAACCCCCGGCCTCCAGCCGCCTCCCGGCCCGCCCCTGCTCCTCCGCATTGACAGCTGGGTGCCTTAGTCCTTCCCGCTGTGGCTGCGTTGCGGGGGGACTGTTAACCGCGGGCCGGGCGCTGCCCCAGAAGTGGCCGCAGTTTTGGGGCCGGGTGAAGCAGCCTTGTGCAGGGTTGTCACTGCGTTGTTAACCCGCCCCCGAAACAGCTGCAGCCCAGCCCTGGCTGAGGGATCTCCGGGCAGCTCTCCCAAGCAGCTTCTAAGCCGCTGCCCCACCCCAGAAGGGGCTGCATTTCAGCACCAGGCGAAGCACCTGCTGCGTATCCCATACCGCCCCGTGTAGTGACAAACCGCCCCGTTCGACGCGCTCATCCCTCAGCAGAACGCTGCCGAGGCATGAAATATCCCCCGTTAATTCACCATTTAATTATGGGCTGTTTGTTTATTGTTTGTTTGCTTGGGATGGAATGAATTTTTTATGATTGCTAGATCCACACACACACACACGGAAAGACCCGAAGATTTGTGGCGCCGGGCTCTGATCCGATATGAGCCGACCCATATAACACCAGGAGACAATCGGAGATTCATTAAGAAGGAAAAGAATAAATAATGGAGAAAAATGTCCTGACAGTCCCAAATAAAACACGGCAATGGAGACGCAGAAATGCCAGGCTTGGGCGCGGGGGTCTGGACCAAGCAGTCTGTGCAGCTGAATTCGGATGCTTGGCCTTCTGCGGGCCTGGCTTTGCCAAAGCGGATCGGACCAGCGGCCCGTTCGATGCAGCCCTCCGCTCTGATCGATAGCCGATGGCTAGAAACGGCAGCTCTGTCCCCCATGGTCAGGGGTGTGACTGATTGTGCTGGCATGTGGCTCCTTCCTGGCCCCCTGAGCCTGGAAACGTGAGAACAGACAAACCAGATGTACTGCAGATATCCTCTTCTTGAGTCAGTTACTCAGAGTCGTGGGGGGACCCACAGCTGGACTAGCAGGAAGCTGCAGGTCGGGAGTGAGGGGCACCAGCCGAGCTGGATGGGGGGAACCCGGGGGTGGGATAGCAGGGGCTACGGGTCAGGTTTGAGGGGCACCGGCAAAGCTGTTAGTGATATAGAGGTGGTCTGTCAGGGGGCACCAGGGGAGCCCTTCGTTCCTGGCCACGGGGCAGTATCGCTCTCCCTGTTCTACATAGAGGGAAACTGAGGCAGGGAGGCGACCTCTGGCGTTAGGCCGCAGGAACTGGGCTAGGCCAAGCTGCCTCCATAGAAAGCCCCAAAGCCCCAGGCAGCTCCCCGGGAAACAC
Source organism: Lepidochelys kempii (assembly GCF_965140285.1). Lineage (NCBI taxonomy): Eukaryota > Metazoa > Chordata > Testudines > Cheloniidae > Lepidochelys > Lepidochelys kempii. Next base: position 3,533,675 of record NC_136399.1, on the reverse strand, counting down.
CTTCCTCTGTGGCAGGCTCCAGACAGAACAGCTTGCGCCCACGGGGCCACCTAGAAAGCAGAGATGAGAGCAGGGGAGGGTGGGTGGGAGCCAGGATGCCTGGATTCTATCCTAGTGCTGGGAGGGGAGTGGGGTCTAGTGGCTAGAGCGGGGGGAGGCAGGACTCCTGGGTTCTCTCTCCTGGGGAGTGGGGTCTAATGGTCAGAGCAGGGGGGGCCGGGAGCCTAGATCTGGGTTCTAATCCCAGCTCTGTCATGGCTTCGGGGAAATCCTGGTAGCTCAATTTCCCCGATTTGACGTGGGGATGAGAATCTCACGGTTGGGGCTCATCTGTTTTTTGCCTTTCTCCCACCCCACCCCCACCCCCCCGAATCCGTCTGAATCATCATCGCCTGACTATGGGGGCCCTGCAGCACCGGAGACCCCGGCGGGTGGAAATCCCCAGCTAGGACCAGGGAGAAGAGCCCAGGTGCGTGGCCAGCGTAGGCCTGGCGCTACCCGCCCTCCCCTGGCCTGTGCGCGGGAGGTGCAGCCTTTAGGAGGGTGGGTGACGTGCTGGGCTGGCCTGGGACTCGACTTCTACCCCCGCTGCTCCCCTCCTGCGGGACCGGGGCCAAGTCCCTGCCTCGGCACTGGCCTGAGAATCACCTGGCTGGCTGTCTGCACGGCGAGGCAGGGGCCGTCAGTCTGTCTGTCCGTCTGCATGGCGAGGCAGGGGCTGTCTGTCCATCTGTCTGCGCGGCGAGACAGGGGCTGTCCGTCCATCTGTCTGCGCGGCGAGGCAGGGGCCGTCAGTCTGTCTGTCCGTCTGCGCGGCGAGGCAGGGGCTGTCTGTCCATCTGTCTGCATGGCGAGACAGGGGCTGTCCGTCCATCTGTCTGCACGGCGAGGCAGGGGCTGTCCGTCTGTCTGTCTGCATGGTGAGGCAGAGGCTGTCTGTCTCTCTGCGTGTCAAGGCAGGGGCTGTCCATCTGTTTGTCTGCACGGCGAGGCAGGGTCTGTCTGTCTGTCTGCATGTCCAGGCAGGGCCTGTCTGTCTGTCTGGACAGTGCCTGGTGCAATGGGGTCCTGATCGGGGCTGGGTGGCCTAGTGGATAGAGCACGTCTGGCTCTTGGGAGCCCTGGGTTCTACTCCCTGCTCTGTGCCTCGGTATCCCCATCCGGAAAAGGGGGTGAGTGATGCTGCTCGTGGCCTTCTGCAGGCAGAGGGACACGTTCTGATTGGTAGCAATGACCCAGGTCAGGCCCCGATCCCGGCACCCTCCTCCCTGCCGAGCTGGGGCCTGCGAAGTCTCCACAGGGCTGTCAGGCGTGGGAGACGCCGGCCTATCCGCTCCCCTGGGCACGGCAGCCGAGATGCCGCATCTCCCGTTAATGAAGCACTTCATCACGGGGAGGGGGAGAGGGAAAAACCCACTTCGCAATGATAAATCCGCCGCGCCGACCCCTCGCTCCTCTGAGCGCCGATCCTCCCTCATCTTGACTAATATTTTTGGAGTGGTTGTAAAACACCCGGCTCGGCAGCTGCCGTGTGAGGAGCCTGCCAGGCCAGCGTCCCTGGCTGGCTCCCAGCAGGGCGATCCAGGGGGCGGCTGGTGAGGGCCCCACCCTGGCCGCTCGGGGGGCTTGGGGGAGCTGAGGGCTCGCAAGCTCCCTGTCCATCATCTGCCCTCCTAGAAGATGTTGATCCAAGGACTGCCTGGATATGGAGCCCCCTCCCCACATCACCACCTGGCTTTCCTCTTGGGGACCCTCCCTCCCTGCTGCAGATGGGGGTCCCCCAGCAGCACCCATCACCGGAGCCTGGGGGAGGCCAAGCCCTGAGCCGGGCTGCTAAATGCAACAGGATGCAAAGTTAATTGTTGCACAGAAGATGGGGGGTGGTCAGGTCTGCTGGGGGATAGAGGGGGGAGGGGGGGATTGCATCGCTGGGGGACTTCACAGGGGCCTGGAGGAAAATCTGTTTTCATAACCCCCCCTTTAGCTGTCTGACCCCCTGCCCCGGCTGTCTCCCTGCGTCCGGGCTGTTTATAGCTGGTCCCAAATGCATTCTTAGCAGCTATCACGCTGCTAATTGGTCTCTTCCCATCTCTAATTTCTCTGCTGTCCATAATTTATTAGGATTATTAATAATCAACCTCTCTCCTTCCAGCCGAGGGGCTCCGAGAGCCGCAGGATGGGAGGCAGAAGGAGCTTCCTCACCATTTTGCAGATGGGGAAACTGAGGCTCTGTGGTGGGGGGAGGATGGGACCCACCTGGGGTCCTGCAGTGAGTTGGCTGTGAACAGAACCCAGGAGTCCTGGCTCCCAGCACACCCGCTCTATGCACCAGGCCGCACGCTTATCCCCAGGAGCAGGGAAAGAACCCAGGAGTCCTTTGCCACTGGTTTTCTGGGTCCCCCAAATCCATGCGCCTGTTTTATTCATGTGCCTGTCACGGGGTCCCCAGGCAATGCTCCAGGACGGCTCCCTACGAAGCCAGGCAGGACTCTGGGGGACCCTCCTGTCTGAGCAGCCTGTCCCCAGGGCGAGAAGCTCACACGGCTACGCGCTATCTCAGAGTGACCCCGGAGCCTTCAGCATCCTCTGCCCCTCCCTGCGCTTCCCACAGTGAGTCTGCTCAGGTGGGGTCCTGGGGCAGCCAGAGGGTCCTGCCCCCCAACTCCGCAGTCAGACGGGACTCTCAGCCAGCCAGTAAAACAGAAGGTTTATTAGACGACAGGAACATGGTCTAACACAGAGCTTGTAGGTGCAGAGAACAGGACCCCTCAGCTGGGTCCATTTAGGGGGGCAATGAGCCAGACCACCACGTCTGCCCTTCACTCCCCTTCACTCTGTGTCCCAGCCAGCCCCAACTGAAACTCTCTCCAGCCCCCCCTCCTCTGGGCTTTGTCCCTTTCCTGGGCCAGGAGGTCACCGGATTCCTTTGTTCTCCCGCCCTTCAGCTCTCACCTCGCAGGGGGGAAGGGCCCAGGTCACCAGGTGCCAGGAAACAGGGTGTCGGCCATTCTCTGTGTCCAGACCCCTGCACACACCTGCCCCCTAGGGCTCTGCAATGATCACACACTCTTATCCCACCACCTAGAGACTTAAGAACTGCCTAGGGGAAACTGAGGCACCCCCACACTATTCAGAGAAAACATTAAGAACAGTCCCACTTTGTCACAGCGCCGGCCCCCCCATTTCCCATCACACCCGGAACCGCACCCGGAAACCCCCGAGGGGCCGGGGCAAGAGGCTTGGGAATGCAGGGAACGGGGCGCTCCTCCCACCCTGCCACACACCCGGTGCCGTGAAACCCTGGCTGAGCTGGGAACGGGGCCGAACTCCCCTGGGCCAGGGTGCAGCCAGGTGCTTGTTCGGGGCATCGCCGCACGTCACAGTAATCGGCAGGGAGCGGGGTGGGGGGCAGGGGCCGGGATTCACAGGGCCTGTTTCCTGTCATCCTTTTCTCTGGTGGCTCCTGTCCCGCCGCGTGCCCTGGCCCGTCACCCTGGGACGGGTTCATTTTCCCCCCGACACCTCTTCTTTATGTATGAGCCAGCGGCTGGCTCTGGGTGGTGGCATCGCGGGGCCGCGTCTGGATCGGGGTTGCGGGGGGAGCAATGCAGTCCCGTTTACCCCTCCGCATGCACACAGTGGGCTAGCGGATCCATCCTCGCGGGCCTCATTTAAATCGGGGTTGGGTTCAGCCCATGTGGGGTGGATCCCCTGTGCGAACCTGGAGTGGGGGGCAGAGAGAGGCCCCATGTAGGGAAACAGAGGCACGCAGACCCCCGCCTTCTCCTGCTTCCCGTATGTTTCCCCATTGTGTTTAATGATCCATCCCCCATGGGCTGCCCTCTACTCATGGCGGATGGAATCCCAGCTCTTACAGCCTAGTGGGTAGGGCCCTGAGCCGGCCGCCAGGACTCCTGGGTTCTATTCCTGGCTCTCCCAAAGACCTCCTGTGTGACCATGGGCAAGTCGCTGCCCCGCTCCCTGCCTCAGTTTCCCCTCCCACCCTTCCTCTGGCTTGTCTGTTTAGACAGTAAGGCCCAGGCACTCAAAGGCCTGTAGGCGCCCAACTCTCCTGGGACCCAAGCCGTGTAGGGCAGAGGCTGTCTGCGCAACAGTGACATCACAGCACAGGGGCTGACAACACGGGTGCCCGCACGTCACAAACAGGCGCGGCAAAGCGACCCCGGGGGCTCGTCCGGGTTCCCCAGTCGCTGCGGGCGGAGCCGGGCTCGGGGGCGTCGAATCGCTGGGGGCGGGAGCAGTTACTGGGGAGGCGTTCGCCCCCTTGGCTCGCTGTGAAAACGACACCCCCGGGAATATTTATTTTCCCTTCTGGCTGCTCTGGCTGGGGGGGGTGTGTGTGTGTGGTTGGTGTGTGTCTCTGTGTGTGTGTGTCTCTGTGTGGCTGGCGTGTGGCTGTGGGGGGGGCTAGTGTGTGTCTCTGTGTAGCTGACGTGTGTGTGTCTGTCTGTTTAGCTGGGGGGGTGTCTATGTGTGTGTGTTTGTGTGTGTGTGGCTGACGTGTGTATGTGTGTGGCTGGTGTGTGTGTGTTTCTCTGTGTAGCTGGGGTGTGTGTGTCTGTGTGGCTGCTCTGTGTGTGTGTGTGTGTGGTTGGTGTGTGTCTCCGTGTAGCTGACGTCTGTGTGTGTCTCTGTGTGTGACTGTGTGTGTGTGTGGCTGGTGTGTGTGACTGTGTGGTTGACGTATCTGTGTGGCTGATGGGTGCGTGTGTCTCTGTGTGTGTGTCTAGGTGTGTGTCTGGCGTGTGTGTGTGTGTGTGGCTGCCATGTGTGTGTTGGTGAGGTCAGGTGCTGTAATTCTTTTCATCTCGAGGGAGAAACAGTCTCAAGTTGCCTTGTTCTTCCCCGAAACCGCTGAGCTGTCAAATCTGCCGGCGCTGGGAAGGGAATCCATAAATGGAGGGCGATTCAGACACCGCCTCCGGCCGGCAGCTCCTTTTCACCGTTCCCAGGGCCGGGGCCGGGGCGAGGGCCCTTCCCAGCCGGGCTCGCAGCGCTGGGCCAGCGGACGGGCGCCCGAGGCGCGCGAATCGTCACCTGTAATTAACAAAGCGGAGGCAATCGCCAAGCTCAATTAAAACATATCTTAATTACACTAATGAACAATCGAGGAGGAGGCTGGCTGGTGTGCAGAAAATCCAGCCGCGGGTCTGGCTGGGAGGGAAGGCAAGAGCTGTTACCGCTCGCTGCTGGGACGGGGCCAGCCTGATCCCGACACCACGCTCTGTCGTTGGCACACACAGGGGGAAAGGCGGGTGTGAAATGCCAGGGCAATAGAGAAGCAGGCCCCATGAGCTGCCAAATGGACAACGAGTGGGAGGGGAAACTGAGGTACGGAGCAGGGCGGAGACTTGGCCACCCAACGGATCAGTGGCCGAGCCAAGAGAACCCAGGCGTCCGGACTTCCCCCAGCCTGCCCTCTGGAACGGGCGAGGCATTCCATCCTTAGGCAGGGCTGGCTGGCTGGGAAACGGGGTTTCTGACTCCAGGAGATTTTTCATGAGCCAGCATCTGCCTCCTGCGGAAAAATTAGATTTTTCAGGGGGGAAAAAAACAAACCAAACCCAATGCCTGGAGCCCAGAATAATTGAGTTTGGAAATGCCGCCCTGGTGCCCCCTGGGAGTTGGGGTATTTCTGTTGCCTCATAGCCCAGATTTCCTCTGTGTCAGCGGTGGGCAAACTTTTTGGCCCGAGGGCCACATCTCGGTATGGAAGTTGTACGGCGGGCCATGGATGCTCCTGAAATTGGGATTGGCGGGAGGAGGTGAAGGCTCTGCCTGGGGGTGCGGGCTCTGGGGTGGGGCTGGGGATGAGGGGTTTGGGGTGCAGGAGGGTGCTCCGGGCTTGGATCAAGGGGTTCGGAGGGCGGGAGGGGGATCAGGGCTGGGGCAGGGGGTTGGGGCACAGGAGGGGCTCAGGAGTGCAGGCTCCAGGTAGCGCTTACCTCAAGCAGCTCCCGGAAGCAGCGGCATGTCCTCTCTCCGGCTCCTACGCGGAGGCGCGGCCAGGCGGCTCTACGAGCTGCCCCATCCTCAGGCACCACCCTCCAGCTCCCATTGGCCACAGTTCCCAGCCAATGGGAGCTGTGGGGGTCGTGCTTGGGGCGAGGGCAGCGCGCGGAGCCTCCTGGCTGCCCCTAAACATAGGAGCAGGAGAGGAGACATGCCGCTGCTTCCGGGAGCTGCACAGAGCTGCCCCCGACCCCGCTTCCTGGCTGGAGCACAGGAGCGGGGCAAGCCCCAGACCCCACTCCCCAACAGGAGCTCAAGGGCCGGAATAAATCAGCTGGTGGGCGGGATGTGGCCCACGGGGCTGTAGTTTGCCCATCCCTGCTCTATGTGCCGGGCTCCTCAAGTGGACTACGTCTCCCACAATGCACCAAACCAGGGACTCCCATGAGCCCCACCTCCGTTTAAAAAGGAGGGGAGGCCATCGTGCATCATGGGAGATGTAGTCTGACCAGGGGGACCAGCCCACAGAGCAAAATGGGCACATGATGCACCTGAACTCCAACTCCCAGGGAGCATTTCCAAACTGACATTTGTTGGGTTTTTTGCCCGCCCACCCCCATTATCCAGTAGCTCTGCGCAGGGGCCTTGGGCACCCCAAAGGAGCTGGGGCTGGAGCTGTGTAGCAAAAGCCTCCGGTTCACTCTGGTGGGACCAGGTTAATTAATTGGCCCCAATGGTGCAGAGGTAAAGCCCCCCACCCTTGCCAGTTTCTGCTCCCCAGGACTCCTGGGTTCTCTTCCCAGCTTTGCGAGGGAGGTTTCTCCAGTCGGTTACAGCAATGGCCACCAAACCTGGGGCCAGACTGTATGGAGTGCCCTAGAAATACAGAGCCACAGACCCCCTTCTCCACCCCGCGGAGGCGAAGGCTCCCCCCCAGCTAGGATTGCCAGTTTTGGTTGGACATATTCCTGGAGGTTTCATCACGACATCATCTTTCATTCAAGATTAATCTTTAATTCCTGGAGACTCCAGGACCATCCTAGAGGGACACGGGACCATCCTACCCCCAACAGAAAAGGCCCCGTGTCCCTTCCTCACCGCTCAGAGCCAAACACCCCTACCAGCGCCCCCTAGAGGGGAAAAGGCCCCATGCCCCATTCCCCGCCCCCCTGAGCCCACCGGCCCCATGCCGTTCAATTTTCAGTGCTTTAAACAGAGCAATATCTATGTGCCCCCCCCGCAAGAAGACCCCTCTATTTCCCCCAGTCAATTGAGAGGTGCATTTCAGCAGCTGGAAAGCGAGCAGCGTCCCTCTGCTCGCTGTGTGCCCCTGCCGGGGCTGAGAGGTATCGGCTGGCTCTTGCCCGGCGTGTTTTCCCCAGGGAGAGGCAAGCTGGCTCCGCTCTCCCGGGCTGGCGGGGCACGCAGGAGAAGCGCCGAGGGAGTGGAGGATGTAATTTGTCTTGGGGAGTGGCACTTGATCAATTTGATTTCAAAACTCTAATTATCCCGACAAAGGGCTCCGCACGGCGCCGCTGGCTGGGATTCAAGTTCTGTTTATTTATTTCCGTGCACGCCTGCGAAGTTCTCCCCTCTGTCCTTTCAGACTTTGCTGGAAGAAATGAGGTCACGGCAGAGGGGCAGCGGCAGATCCGGCGGGGAGGGGCTGGGGGGGCTGGAAGAGCCGGGCGGGGGGTGCTCCGTGTGTGTGCACCATGGATCGGGATTGAGGGGCTGTCACGGACTCACAGCTTGTGCCCACTCTTGGCCCCGTACGGTCCCTGGGGTTGGTTGTGACTCCCGAGCTGGGCCTCCCAGTCACCAGTCGCTGGGGTCTCCATTCTCCAGGCCCCATGTTCCGTTGCCGGCCCTCTGTACCAACAAACTCCCTCTCCCATCGTCTCGTTAAACCAGTAACGCCCAGGGAAACTGACTCCCACCCCCCTGCATGCAAACCATTAAAAAAAACAAAAAGAACCAAGAAAACCCTCCACTTCGTCACAGGGGCCTTGGCAGAGCTTGGGGGGGGCGGGGAGCTCAGGGCTGGGATAACGGGGTTCTGGGTCGGGATTGATGGGTGATGGCCGGGGGTGGGGAGCCCTGCGTAGGGATAACAGGGGGTTGTGAGCTGGTAGCAGGGAGCCAAGGCTGAATTAGCCGGGGGGTTGTGGGTAAGGATGGAGGGGCACCTACAGAATAGGTCAGCCCTGCGTGGCCCCTGCCTGCATTGTGCCAGGCTGTACCCAGTGGGCTCGCTGAGCCGTACCAGGGCGGGGAAGTTCTCCTGGCCCACCCGTGCTCTTCACACGGCCCAGCCGCGGGAAGAGATGGGGCAAACACGCTGCTTTTCCAGCCGCCTGCCTCTATCTCGCCCCATTGTAAATAACCGTTAGGAGATATTATCCGCCCGCTACGTGGAATATTAAAAAACTAATTAGAGCCAACTTTAAAGCAAACTGGGGTCTGTTCCTTGCTCATTTGCCGAGCCATATAATAGGTGCCCGGCTCTTTCTTTCAGGCAGACGTTCTGTCAATCTACAAATCTTTTGTTAAGAGTAAATGGATACAAATAGCTGTTTTCCATATGCACGACAGCATCTGTTACTGCCAGGGAAATTTGCATGGCTAAATGTAAATTATGCATTATGTCATTTATCAAAAAGGGGGCGAGGGATTGCAGGGGAGGACCCAGGCAAACAGCGGGGGAAGGTGTCACAACAAATCATAACACAAACCATTTGCACTTATCAGTGTCAGGCCGCAAAGCGCTTGGCAAAGGACAGCGGGTGGTCTTGGCCCCATTTTACAGATGGGAAACTGAGGCACAGAGGGCAGGGAGGATGATGTCAAATGGACACAGCCGGAGCTGGGAAGAGAATTCAGGAGTCCTGCTCTAACCAGTTGTCCGCACTCCCCTACCCAGAACTGGGAATGGAACCCAGGAGTCCTGGCTCCTACCCCCACCAGCTTTCACCACTGGACCTCACCTCAGAGCTGCAGGCCGACCCTAGCCCTCCCTGCTCTAATTAGAGGACCCCACTCCCCTCCCAGAGCTGGGGGTGGAAGCCAGGAGTCCTACCTGTCAGCCCCCCTGCTCTAACCACCGGTCTCTAACCATGGTTGCCAGCAGGCAGGACAGCTAGGTAAGCTCCGAAGGAAAGGGCCCCTCGTACCCGCACAAGGCAGAATCCCGCCCCCCCCCACCCCCCCATCAATTATAACCCATTCCGGCGCCATGTGGAAGCCCAGCAGCAAATGTACCTGTGATTCGCTTGGATGAAAAAGGCCCCGGCTCGCAGGCGGGCACGTGGTGGAGAGGGGCATTTTATTGGCCTTGTCGAATCCTGCCTGCCGGAGCCCTGGCAGGGGGGTGTGCCCAGCCCCGGGGGTGGCTGTACAGACCGGACCCTCTGGAGGCTCTGTGGCGGGGGATGCGGGAAGACGGGGGGTTTAGCGCCCATCTGGAGACGTGGGCACTGGGGCGAGTTTCCCTGTGGAAAGAAAGGGCTTGTCACCCCAGAGCCCTGGAGGCAAAGGTCAGATCCCGTACATGACCCTCCGTACGGCCCAGGTCACCCCCGGGCGCCTGCCTGCTCCACCCAGGCCGAGAGCAAACCAACCGAGCGGAGACCCTAGTTGAGTCCCTCAGAACTCGGCCCCCCAAGGCCGGCCTTCCCCACACATGGGGAGCCAGGGGGCTGTGGGAGACGTGTCCCAGGATAGCGGGGGTTTGAGCTGCTCTCCCTTGGCACCAGCCAACCTGGGCTGGGCAAAGCCCTGGGGAACAGGGGGTGGGGGTCTCATCTGCCCGGCTGGGGCAGCCCCCTCAGCTCCTGCCTGGGATTGGGGCCCAGCTGGTGCAGTGCCAACGGGGGAGGGGATTTATGCTCCTTCCCCTGAACTTCTGATGGGGCCTTGGGAGGGGAGAGGGAACAGCTGCCCCCCCAGGGGGGGATCGGGGGAGGCTGTGAAGGGGGTGGGGGATTCCCTCTGATCCCCTCCCATTCCGGCTACAGTTCCCAGGCCCCCTTCCCTTCCCCAGCTACCCCCTCAAACTCTCCCCCCGCCTGCTCCCCTTGGGTCTCTGCTTGCCCTGTCTCCTCCCACTCCCAGCCCCGCCCCTGCTCCCTCCCACTCCCCAGCCCCCCTCTGCTTCCCCTCCCCTGTCCCTTCCCCCCCCCACTCTCCAGCCCCCCTCTGTTTCCCCTCCCCTGTTCCCTCCCATTCCCTAGCCCCCCCTGCTCCCCCTCCCCTGCTCCCCCACTCCCCAGCCCCTCCTCTGCTTCCCCTCCCCCTGCCCTGCCACTCCCTAGCCCCCCCTCTGCTTCCCCTCCTCTGTCCCTGCTCCCCCACTCCCCAGCCCTCCCTCTGCTTCCCCTCCCCCCATTCCCCAGACCCCCCTCTGCTTCCCCTCCCCCTGCTCTCCCAATCCCCAGACCCCCCTCTCCTTCCCCTTCCCCCCATTCCCCAGACCCCCTACTTCCCTTCCCCCTGCTCCCCCACTCCCCAGCCCCCCTGCTTCCCTCCCCCACTCCCCAGCCCCCCCTCTGCTTCCCCTCCCCCCATTCCCCAGACCCCCCTCTCCTTCCCCTTCCCCCCATTCCCCAGACCCCCTACTTCCCTTCCCCCTGCTCCCCCACTCCCCAGCCCCCCTGCTTCCCTCCCCCACTCCCCAGCCCCCCCTCTGCTTCCCCTCCCCTGTCTTTGCTCCCCCACTCCCCAGCCCCCCCTGCTTCCCCTTCTCCCCATTCCCCAGCCCCCCCGCTTCCCCTCCTCCTGCCCCGCCACTCCCCAGCCCCCTCTCTGCTTCCCCTGTCCCTGCTCCCCCTGCTCCCCCAGCCCCCCCTCTGCTTCCCCTCCCCTGTCCCTGCTCCCCCACTCCCCAGCCCCCCCTCTGCTTCCCCTCCCCCTGCTCCCCCATTCCCCAGCCTCCCCTCTGCTTCCCCTCCCCTGTCCCTGCTCCCCCACTTCCCAGCCCCCCCTCTGCTTCCCCTCCCCCTGCTCCCCCATTCCCCAGCCCCCCCCGCTTCCCCTTCCCCTGCCCCGCCACTCCCCAGCCCCCCCCCCGCTTCCCCTCCCCCCCTCCTGCTCCCACCACCCCTGACTCCCGAGTCCCCGGGAGCCCGATCCCCGCCCTGGCCAGCTGCGCCCGGGGAGGGATGGAGCCGCCGCCCCCAGTGACCCCCGGCCCGGGCCGCCCTTCCCCGGGCGGGGGGCGGAGGCAGCGGGACTGGGGAACCTGCCGCTGCCGCTGGCCGAGCGAGTCCGCCCCGGCAGCAGCATGGGAGGGACCCGGCCCGGGTTCGCCTTCGCCCGCCAGATCAGGAGGCATCCCGGAGTGAGTGACCGGCCCCCGCTGCCCTGCCCTGGCCCCTGGCCTGGCCCCCCATCTGCCCCCCGCCTTCCCCGGCCCCCATCTGGCCCCTCCTGCCCCCATCTTCCCCCTCTGCCCCCCTCTTTCCCCAGCCCCCCGTCCCCTCCTCTGTCCCCCTCCTCCCCCTGCCCCCCTTTATCCCACCACCCCAGTTTGTTTCTATCCCCCTTCCACCCTCCGTTCCCATTCTCCTCTGTCCCCCCTCAGTGCTCCTTCTAATCCGCCCTGCCCCATCCCCCTTCCCTCCCTCCTATCCCCCCTGCCCCCTCTCCCTCCCCTCCCAACCCCCTCCCAGCCACCCCCCATCATCAGCCCCCCCCATGATCTGCCCCCAGTTTCCTGCCTCCCTCTTACTTTCATTAAACTCCCCCTCCCACCCCCACTTCCCCCGCCTCCCCCCAAGAGTGAGGGGCTCCCTCGTGGCTGGGGGCCCCTGGTTTGCCGTCTGCCTTCCCCCAGGGCATGTCTGCTGTCACCTCCCTACCTCACTATATGCAATGGGGCGGGGGGGCTGCTCTGTAACAGAAATCAAGGCCCCGAACTTTGCAGATTCCACCCCAGCCGGAGCAGCGCTCCCTGCGTCCCCCACCCCTCCGCTGTCTGGTTCCCGCTCTGCGTTTCGGCCCCTAACCCTGGGGGTCTTTGCACTTCACCCCCACACACGGGAAATGGGGGGGCTGTCTGGCATCTCCCTCCCTGCCGTGGCTCCTTCTCTCTAGGGCGTGTGCGGCTCCCAGCTCCCCCCCGACCCCTTCCCCCTCGTTTGATCCTCTGCCACCACCCCCCCGCCAAGCCCTCAAATTCGGAACCTTTCATCAGCCTGGCCGGGGGGGGGGGGGAATCCACCTCCCGTCCTTTCATGTCAAATCCATCAGCTCCCCGGCCATAAAAAATTCATGACGAGGATTTTGTTTACAAATAGGAATAAACCCTGATGAATGCAAGATGCTGGGAACCTGCCTCAACCCCCCGCCCTCCCCGCCCCAACAACAGGCCAAGGAAGGGGGCTGGAACTAGGGGGCCTGGGGTGTGGCTGCACCCCCCGGCTTGTTGTGCTTTCTATCATGCACAGGGTTTACAGATTGGGTCAATGGCTCTCAGCCCCCTCCCCGCTGTACACATTGTTCCCACGCCCTGCCACAAAGGAAAGTGGGGGGCAGGGGTCGGCCCGGTGTTTTTCCATACGGCGAGTTTCCATGGTGTAAGCTAAGAATCCGTCTCTTTCCACACAGATGCCAAGCTGCCAGGGAGCTGGCTTGCCTTTGTGGGTCTGGCCCTTTGCCTGGGTGATTCCAGGCGAGCAGCCGGCCCTGTGAGGACAGGGCTGGTGTGGGAAGGGTTAAGCCCAGAGTTTTGGTTTTCGGGAAGACTGGGCTACACATTCAAACAGTCACGTCCACGCTGGCTGGCCGGTGTTGGCTGGGCTCTGGGCCAGCGGAGGAGAGGCAGGTCCTGGGCAAAGATGTGATGCTGGGGAGGCTGGAAATAGTGAGGCATTGGGGTCTAGGAGTTAGAGCAGGAGCTAGCCACAGGACTACCAGCTTTTAGTCCCAGCTGAAGGGGGTGGGGATTAGTGGTTCAAGCAGAGAGGGGCTGGATGCCAGGATTCCTGGGTTCTATCCTTGGCTCTGGGAGGGGAGTGGGGTCCAGCGGTTAGAGCAGGAGAGGCTGGGAGTCAGGACTCCTGGGTTCTATGCCTCACTCTAGGACAGGAGTGGGGTCTAGTGATTACAGCAGCAGCCAGCGTCAGGACTCCTGGGTTCTATTCCCAGCAGAGGGAGGGGGGTTTCCTTTTTGGAGCAGAAAGGAGCTGGAAGCCAGGACGCCTGGGTTCTGTTCCCTTCCTTCGGGTGGGAGTGTGGTCTAGGGGTTAGAGTGAGAACCACTAGGCCCTGTGCCCAGCTCTGGGCTGTGTTGGCCATGTGAGGATGAGCCAATTGGTTTCCCCATCCATAAAACCGGGCTGAAAATCTTCCTCCTGCGTAATTAGCTCCTGTAAAGAGCAGGGGGAACCTGCACTGGGGGCTCGTGGGCAGCCGGGGATCGGAGCGGGTAACCTGCCTTGGCCCCGTTAAAAGCAGAGGTGCTTCCCGACACACCATCCGTTATCTGGGCCGAGCGCTCCTTGCCGGGCGGGCACATCAGTGCTGCAACCTTGCCCCGACTTCTCCTGATGCTGCCCAGCTGGCTTCCCGCGGTGCCCAACTGCCAGGCCTAGCCACTGGGCGGTGATTAATGCCGACTCGACAGCAAATGCAAACGGAGCAAACTCGGGGCGCTGCTGGGGGGATAGAAATGCAGTGGAACAGGAGCCTGCTTTGCTGCCTGCCGCACGGCCCCTAAAAGCAGCTGGACAAGCGCCCCCCAAGCCTCTGCCCGGGGATCACAGGCCCCTTAGTATTCAGTATTCTGCCCACCTGCCACATAGATCCCAGGGGAGTTAGGAGCCTAAATAGCTTTGCATCTGGCACCCACATGACACCCAGCCCAGCGAACACCTCTCCTGCTGGCCGCCCGTGTCCCCCCCCTCCCCACCGCCTCCTTTAACACCGGCCGTGGCCTGCATTGCTTGGGAGGCCCAAAGGATGCAGCTCTAGATCCAAGGGGCTGGTGGGAAGGTGGGCTCCGACCGCTGGCTGCGAGGTCAGGCCTCCGAATCCTGCTTTGCATCTGCCTATAAAAACTGAGCAGGATTCCAGCAGCGCTCACACGAACCGCTCTTTTCCTTAAAGCCCCAGCACCCAGATTCATGGGATGGCAGCCAGACCTCGGCTCGCGTCTCTTGTTTGATAACACAAACATTTCTAGCTCCCAGCGCAGGGCAGAGGCGTTTAAACCCGTGGCCTGTGAAGGCTCAAAAAAAAACCCCAACAAGAACCCAGAAAGCAACCGAACCTCCCCATTTAGTATGTTAAATCTCCTGCTTTTCAAGCCAATCTCACGATTTTCGGGGCTGGCGGGGGGGAATGGTGTTTTTGGAACTGTTGCGGCCGGCCACACTGCCATTCATCCCCTCGCTCCCACTGACCCTCGCTCCAGCTCCCCCCACGCCTCTGCCAGCCGCTCAGTTCATTCCCCGGCTTTGAGAACCCAGAAGTGTCAGCAGCAGATGGCATGACGAAGGCCTGTCCCCGAGTCTCAGTTCCCAGAGTCCGGCGTCATCACCCGGCTGCCAGCTCTGACTGGCACGCGGCGCAAAAGATCATTAGCGGCCGACGTCTCTGACCTCCAGGATCATAAGCCGCATCTGCTGGAAGTCTGATCTGCCAGCCGGCACGGGGCGAGGTGGTGCAGGGCATTGAAATTCAGCTGTCACGCTGGGGGAAAGGTGAGAGAAGATGATGGACGCACGGCGGCCCTGAGGCCGACATGCTGGCAGTGAGCAATGGTGTTTGGATCCGCACAGCTGGGCCCTGAGGAACCAGCAGGGCTCAGGGGCATTGGGCTGCTCCTCAGGACGCCTGGGTTCTATTCCTGGCTCTGTCGTTTCACCTCTTTTCTCACCCATTCCTCGTCTGTTTAGATTGTCAGCTTTTTGGGACAAGGATTGACTCTGACTGTGGGCCCAGCACCTGGCACAACGGGGGTCCCCGGGGTGTAATAAATACTGGGTAATGTCTCAAGAGAAGGCCACTTGGCACTTTCAGAGCAGCCTTCGTGTCTGGCTCCCCAAATGAGCCCGGGGAGATGGGTCAGAATTATTTGACTGATGGGGAAACTGAGGTGTGAGGGGGTCAGTGACTTGCCACGGTCACACAGCCAGGCAGTGGCCGTACTGAGCGCCCAACCCCACGTTCCACTGGAGTCAGAGGGGCCAGATCCCCCACTGGTGGGAATCGGTGTCGCAGCCCCAGCCGGGCCGGGGTCTGCAGAGCAGGAGGCTCCCCGGAGCAGGAAGGGGGAGCGCGGGAGGGGGCTGGAGAAAGTGACCCTGGGGGGAGACACAAAAGCGGCCGGAATGGGGTGGGCGTCGGGGGCACTTTTGTTGCACGCAGCCAGGAGGAGCCAAACAAGCGAGTGGGACCCGGGGGGGTCGCAGGTACCAAGACATTGAGGAGCCCCTCCCCCCCCGATCCCATTGACCCAGCAAAGCAGCTGCCCCCAGCGCTGGGGGCAGGACACGGCCACGCGGCACCTGCAGCTGCCTCGGCACCAGCAGCCCAGCCCCATGTACCCACCTAGCCCCCCACCCCCTGTCCAGTCCCAGCCCCACACCCCCAGTCCAGCCCAGTCCAGCCCCACACCCCAGCTCTTCCTCCAGCCTTTGTCCAGTTTCCCAGGCAGAAGGTGTCACCTGGTCCCAACCCCCTCCTGGGCTCCGGTTCCAAAGAGCAGCCACCCTCCTTTAGTCACCCCCTTATTTCCCATCCCCAGCTAGGATTGGTGCAGCATCCCCAGGGAAACTGAGGCACACCCCGTGTTAGCAGAAGACAGTAAACTAGTAAAACTCCCATGCAGCATTCCCAGGTTAATACTCCAGGCTCGTCACAAGCCCCACACCCCCGGTTCAAAATGGGCCATGTGCTGCCTGAATCAGTCAGAGGCTGTAACCACCCAAGTCACTGAGCACCCCGAGGTCATTCAGCTTCCTCTGACCCTGGGGCACTTTTGAAAATGTTCCTCATTATGTTCTGTGCAGTGAGGGAGCTGGGCCGGCCCCATTATGTTACATGGTCTAATGCATTGTGTGAGGGAGATAGAGATTGGGGGTGTGCATGGGGGTAGATAGATCGATAGAGGGGGTGTATGGGAATAGATGTAGATAGATAGATGGGGTGCATGAGGATAGATACATAAATATAGATAGATAGAAACATACATACATACATAGATAACAGGTAGACGGGGTGTCTGGGGATAGATAGATTAGATAGAGGGAGTGGATGAGGATAGATACATAAATATAGATAGAAACATACATACATACATAGATAACAGATAGAGGGGGTGGATGGGGATAGATAGATGATAGATGGGATATATGGGGATGGATAGATAGATAGATGGGGAGTCTGGAGATAGATTAGATAGAGGGGGTAGATGAGGATAAATAGATAGAAGGGGTGGCTGGGGATAGACAGATTAGGTGAGGTGTATGGGATGGATGGATAGATGACAGATGATCGATCTGTCGGGGGATGTGTGGATGGCTAGATATGCAGGTGGACAGAGAGGTACATATGGGGGTGGATGAACAGGTAGGTAGAAAGAAGGTTATTGTATGTGAGTAGCTGGATGGATAGCTCGGTAGACAGAGGAGTCGATAGAGAGATGTGTATCTGTGGGGCTGGTTGGGCTGCCGGAGGGCTGTGTCTGGGGCCTGGGGGCGGAAGGGTACAGCTCGGGGTGCCTGGATGGATAGCTCGGTAGACAGAGGAGTCGATAGAGAGATGTGTATCTGTGGGGCTGGCTGGGCTGCCGGACGGCTGTGTCCGGGGCCTGGGGGGGCCGAAGGATCGGGCGGCAGTGGGGTACGGCTGGGGGTGGCATGCGTAGGGAGGATGGCTGGGCCAACAGCACTAAGGAGCGCCCCAGTGCAGCCCCCACTCCCTCCCCACCCCCTGCCGCTCCCAGCCCCACTACCGCAGACGGGGGGGAAGGGGGAGCGTGCGATTTCTCATTCCGAATCCAATTCCTCTCCAACACGAGACTATTTTTCTCCCCCCCTTTGAATCCAGTCACTCAAGCTGACAGCTACACTGTGTACGGGAGCCCGGGTACAGGATTGCTGCGCCGGTAAATCTCCCGGTGTGTCAGGCTCCCTTTCACTCTCCCGGCGGCCTGATAAATATTCATTTCATTGGGGCATTTTTCATCTCTTCTCTCTCCCTCTCTCCGCAGCTCATTCCCCTCATCAGCTTCATCGGCCTTGGTCTGGGCAGTGCCGCACTCTACCTGCTCCGCCTGGCCCTCTGTAGCCCCGACGTGAGGTATGGGGGCGGGGCGGGGGGCTGGGGCACTGTTTGTGCAGCCCCTGGCACCAGGGGTTTCGGTCCGTGGCTCCTCGGCGCTACTGCTATTCACCTAGTAAATAACCCCAATGAGAGGCGCTGGCGTCTACGGGGTAGTTCCTGGTGGGTTCTAGTCCCAGCTCTGTCACTTCCCTGCTCTGTGCCTCAGTTTCCCCTCCCGCCCCTCGTCTCTTTTCACTTGTCAGGGTGTTTCGGTGCCTCGTCGGGGCAGGGCTCAGCTCCCAGCCCAGCGGGGTCCTGCTCTCGGCCGGGGGCCTCTTGGTGCTACCCTAACACAAATCAGGAAGGTGAGTCACAAATGGCAGAGGGAAGCCCGGGCAGCGCACCCCCATTTGGTCTGATCGGCGGGGAGAGTCATGCACAGGGAGTTCCCCGGGCCATCTCTCGTGCCAAGCAGGATCAGGCCCCAGGCACAGAGCGGGCTGGGCACTCCGGTGTTAGGAGAGGGGAGGCCTAGTCACGCCCCCTCCCCCCACCCGTTGGTCTCCTCCCTCCCCCAGAGCTCCC
This sequence comes from Lepidochelys kempii, assembly GCF_965140285.1. NCBI lineage: Eukaryota > Metazoa > Chordata > Testudines > Cheloniidae > Lepidochelys > Lepidochelys kempii. Next base: position 3,515,849 of record NC_136399.1, on the reverse strand, counting down.
CCCACAGCCTCCGTCAGGGCAGCAGGGAACCAGGGTGGACGGAGGAGTGGAGCATACACCAGCAGGAGCCGTCCCGGCTGGGTGTGAGAGAGATGGGTGCATCTGGGGATAGATAGATAGAGGTGGTGCATGGAGTTAGATAGAGGGGGTATATGGGGATGGATGGATAGATGTGTCTAGGACGGATGGTTGGATGGAGCAGGGGGGTAGATGAGTGAGATTGGTAGATGGATGGATGGATGGACGGAGGGATAGATAGATAGATATTAAGGTCAGAAGGGACCATTATGAGCATCTAGTCTGACCTCCTGCACAACACAGGCCACAGAATCTCACCCACCCACTCCTGCGAAAAACCTCTCACCTATGTCTGAGCTATTGCAGTCCTCAAATCGTGGTTTAAAGACTTCAAGGAGCAGAGAATCCTCCAGCAAGTGACCCGTGCCCCATGCTGCAGAGGAAAGCGAAAAACCTCCAGGGCCTCTTCCAATCTGCCCTGGAGGAAAATTCCTTCCCGACCCCGAATGATGGGTGGGTGGATGGATGGATGGGTAAATAGAGGGGTGTGTCTGAGACAGATGGATGGATAGATTGGTAGATGGATGGATGGACGGAGGGATGGGTGGGTGGATGGGTAGGTAGAGGGGTGTGTCTGAGATGGATGGGTGGATGGATGGATGGATTGGTAGATGGATGGATGGACGGAGGGATGGGTGGGTGGATGGGTAGGTAGAGGGGTGTGTCTGAGATGGATGGGTGGATGGATGGATGGATTGGTAGATGGATGGATGGACGGAGGGATGGGTGGGTGGATGGGTAGGTAGAGGGGTGTGTCTGAGATGGATGGATGGATGGATAGATTGATGGATGGATGGGTGGGTGGATAGATTGGTAGATAGATAGATGGGCGGAGGGATGGGTGGGTGGATGGGTAGATAGAGGGGTGTGTCTGAGACGGGTGAATGGATGGATGGATGGATGGATGGATGGATGGATGGATGGATAGGTTGGTGGATGGATGGATGGGTGGGTGGATAGATTGGTAGATAGATGGACAGAGGGATGGGTGGAAGGATGGGTAAATAGAGGGGTGTGTCTGAGACGGATGGATGGATGGATGGACAGGGGGATGGGTGGATGGATGGGTAGATAGAGGGGTGTGTCTGAGACGGATGGATGGATGGATAGATTGGTAGATGGATGGATGGATGGACGGAGGGATGGGTGGACAGAGGGATGGGTGGATGGACGGGTAGATAGAGGGGTGTGTCTCGGCTGGCTGGGTAGCTATGGATATGTATCTTGACAGGTTCAGCGTTTCCCCCTCTCTGGCTCTGGGCTGGGCCTGGGCCCCTCCCCTCGGCCCCGCTCTGCCAGGGCCCTCTGGAGATGTCTGACTCCATTATTGATTCAATTTGCTGCTGGCTGCCCGGCCCCCGCAGCTCAGCAATGAGCAGTCCCAGGCCCGGTGCCTTTGATGGCGGGGGAGGCGGGGGAGATGGGGGCACAGCAGCCCCGGTGACATTAGCCAGGTCCTGGGGGCACCTGCTGAGGCCAGCGCTGGCTCCGTCCCTCCCCGGGCGAGGAGCCAAGGAGCAGGAGGGGGCCGAGCTTGTCCTGGGGGAACGTCCCAGGAGCTCCCCCTTCTCCCCAGCTGCTCAGCTCCCTGGGACGGCCCCGTGCCCCCCGCGTTCCCCGCCCCCATTGCAGGAGACCTCACAGCGGGTTGCCAGGGGGGCCGCCGTGAGGTCACTCGTGGAAAGAGGCAACAGGAGCCTCCGTGCTGCCATGGCCCAGAGACTGCGGCCCGGGGAGGGGACCACTGTGATCAAAACCCGGGGGGGGGGAGAGGGGTGGAGGGAGGGGTGTGGATGGGGATGTGGGTAGATGGATGGCTAGGAGGGGTGGAGGGAGGGGCGTGACTGCAGGCAGGGGGCTGGCTAGGCAGAAGGATGGATGGAGGGACAATGTGTATGGGGATGGATGGAGGGATGGATAGAGGGGTGGATGGAGGGAGGGTTGTGTATGAGGATGGATGGAGGGATCGAGGGAGGGACGGAGGGGTGGAGGGAGGGTCGTGACTGTAGGCAGGGGGCTAGCTAGGCAGACAGACAGATGGAAGGACGATGTGTATGGGGATGGATGGAGGGAGCGATGGAGGGAGAGATGGAGGGGGTGGAGGAAAGGAGGGATGGAGGGAGGGTTGTGTATGAGGATGGGGGTGGAGGGAGGGGCGTGACTGCGGGCAGGGGGCTGGCTAGGCAGACGGATGGATGGAGAGACGATGCCTATGGGGATGGATGGAGGGATAGAGGAAGTGTTGGACGGAGGAGTGGAGGGAGGGGCGTGATTGCAGGCAGGGGCCTGGCTAGGCAGAAGGATGGATGGAGGGACGATGTGTATGGGGATGGATGGAAGTATGGATAGAGGGGTGGATGGAGGGAGGGGTAGAGGAAGGGATGGATGGAGGGGTGGAGGGACGGGCGTGACTGCGGGCAGGGGGCTAGCTAGGCAGACGATGGCCGGCCGGAGGGACGGGGCAGTCAGTACAATGGTTGGAGCAGCAGCGTGGCCGTGGCGGCCAGCAAGCCCCTGGTCTGTGTATCCAGCCGCTGACCCAGTTTCGCGGCCCAGGTGGGGGGAGCCAGGCTCCCAAACGAGCCGGCGACGGAGCGAGGCTGCAGGGCCCGAGGCCAGCCCCAGGAGCTGGCAGCAAATCACGCCTCTGGGGAGCCGGATGGGCAGGGCCAGGAGCAATGGCAGCTCCCCTGCCCCCCAACACAGGGGTCTGGGCAAAGGCCAGCCCCCCTGCTGCCCTGTGTGACCCCCATTCTGGGTCGCCAGCTGCTGTGGAGGATGGGGGGGATTTCACCCTGAGATGGAACTCAGCTCAAACCCCCCCAGAGCCCGCATGTACTTTGGGGGAGCCGGTATTCCCGCCCCCCAGTGCAGCGCCCCTCCCCCGGCCCAGGAGGCAGATGCGGGGCCCTGCCCCCCATGTGCTGCTGCCATGCTCTGCAGAAGGGACCAGCCAGGGTCTGGCCAGGCCGGGGGTCGAATCGCCCCCGGCAGCAGCCACGGGGAGCCCCAGCCAGTCAAGGCGGCTTGTGCGAAATGTCTAGGCCAGGGAAAGAGACGCCGGACACCTGGGTTCCATTCCTGGCTCGCCGAGTCACTTGGGGCCCCGGCTCCGTACCCACCCTGGGGGCAGGTTTTGCTAAGGGCTCAGTTCCTTGGGCCGTTGAGCCCTCGGCCAGCCTGGCCTTGGTGCTCTGTGACTCAGTTTCCTCTGGCTGCCTAGGGCCTGTCCATTGGCAGCCTGGCCTTGGTGCTCTGTGACTCAGTTTCCTCTGGCTGCCTAGGGCCTGTCCATTGGCAGCCTGGCCTTGGTGCTCTGTGACTCAGTTTCCTCTGGCTGCCTAGGGCCTGTCCATTGGGAGCTCTCTGGGGCAGGGCCCGGCTCTGCCTGTGGGTCTGTGCAGCACCCGGTCCAAGTGTCCGGCTGCTACCGTAATGCACCTAGTAATCTCAATGTACCCTCCAACCTGCTGATCTCTGCCCCCCATGCGAGGACAGGGGGCGTCAGCCGCCCGTGGGGTCGCGTCCCCAGCCGTCCGTCAGCCAGGCAGACGCTCGCTCAGGCCCCTGGCAGCTTCCTCCCGGAGAGTCATTTCCCTGCCACTTACATGGAAGGTTGCAGATTATTTCCCCAGGGCACGTCACCGGTAAACAGCCATTAGGCCCCGTTAAACTCAGCAAGCAGCTGCCCCGCTCCTCCTTACCCACCCCCCCCCCCGGCCTCCTCACGCCCCACATCCTGGCTCCCCATGGCTCTCGCAAACACCCTCACGGGGACACTGGCCTCAGCCAGCTCCAAGCCAATTGCGACCAGCTCTGGGCCGGAGCCTCGGCTAGTGTGAACGGCCGGCATGCCACTGATGGCCGGGAACGTCTGCCGATCCCACCGTCAAACCCTCCTTGGCTGCAGGGGAACTCGGCTGGGGGGGGGCGCCGAGCCCCCGGCCAGCTGCACTGCCCCGAATCGCCTCAGTCCCTCGGGTTGGGTTCGTCCAGCCTAGGCCTGCGGCCTCCCTTCCTCCAGCTGTTCTCACCAGCTCACCCACTCTGGCCACTTGGCACTGGTGCGAGGGGCGGGGGGGGGGGGCGGGGGGGGTGTAGTTTCCCCTCCCCTAACTGAGCTTGGCCAACCTACCTAGTGGGACCTGGACACTTTCAGCTCGCCTGGGGCCTCTGGCTTGTTGGCGCCACGCCTGTGGGCCCAGCAGTGAGGTCACGGCTTGCACGCTCACTGCAGACGTGACCACGCTCCCACGTGGCCCAGGCTGCTGCCCCCCCCCCCATTGTCTGTGCTGGGGCAATGGGGCCCAAGGGTTAGAGCTGCTGCCCACGGTGCACCGGGGGGCAGCGGGTGGGGGGGGGCCAGGAGGGAAGGTGCATGGGGGTGGCCATTCGGGAAAGGAAACGGGACACCCCCTCCCCCAGTTTTGCCTCCCCTCCCCCCCAACCTTCAGCACAAATAATTGCACTGTGACCAGCCCACAGGTTGCACCCGATGTTTTTTATGGCCAAGGGTCCCGGTACCGCGCGCCACCGGGGAGGAGGGGGCCTGGCCCCTGCGGGGGCCACCGGGGTGGGGACTATACCCGCCTCTGTGCCAAGCCGGCCCCCCCCTGCCTGGTGCCTCCCCACCGACCCCACTCTTGGTTTCTTGCAGCTGGGACAGGAAGAATAACCCAGAGCCATGGAATAAACTGAGTCCAAACGACCAGTACAAGGTGAGCGCGGGCAGGGGGCTTGGGGGGGGTCCCTGAGCGGGGCTGGCTCAGGGCGGTGAGGCTTGGAATATGGGGGCCTTTCCCCTCTAGGGGGCGCCAGCTCCCAGACGGGCTCGGGGGGGGCAGGGCGTGGGGCAGGGGGCCTTTCCCCTCTTCATCACTCAGGCGCCAGGTTGGTCATGCCCCTGAGGTGGGTGCAGTTTGAGGGTCCCTGTGAAATGAGTTACGGGGTGAGGGGGGTCTCTCAGCCCAGGTCCCGTGACCCAGCACTGGTGATGTGGGGGGAGGGAACATGGAGTCCTCAGGCTGGGGGCTGGGACAGGGGGGGCACCAAGGGGCCAGCACCTCAATTCCTCACCCCCAGCTTCCTCCCCCTCCACAGTTCCTGGCGGTTTCCACCGACTACAAGAGCTTGAAGAAGGATCGGCCTGACTTCTGAGGCCCCCCATGGCAGGTCCGGGCGCCCCGCGCCGGGCCCGGCTGCCCCCCACCCCGGTGTCCCCTGCTTCCCACTCGGGGCCCCGGTAGCTCCGGTGAGCCACCTGTGGTGATGCTCGACCCCGCGCCCTGATGCCCGGGCGATGGGCACCGTCCCAGCACTGCAATAAAACCCCCATGTGCCACGCAACGTGCGAGCCGACTTTTCCTGCCTGAGTAGCCCCCACGGTCAGCGTTTTCCAGCCGCCTCGGAAATTCCCTGACCCCCCTGACCCCCATGTGCTGCGTTTCCTGTCTCCCACACTGTCGGGGGGGGCAGGGCGCCCCACAGCACAGCACGGAGGTGTCCCGATGTCCCTGTTCCCATGGTCCAGGCCAGAGCCGGGCCGGGGGGAGCTCCAGATGACGTGGGGGGTCAGCGTGAGAGTGTGTGTGTGTCGGGGGGGGTCTACCCAGGGGCACCTCCAGGATGGTGGGGCCTGGATATGAGGCTGTGGGGGGAGGCAGCATGCGACCCCCCCCGCCAATGAGCCTCTGGCCTGGCCGTGCGTGTGTAACTGTGTACATTTGTACATGTACGAGCGGTGGGCGCGGTGTAGACACGGGAATGCACACTCATATAAGTGTGCAAAGTCGCATTTGTTTGTGCGCACACCTGTGTGGGCAGGAGTCTCCCCCGGGGCCCCCCTCACTGCCCCCCGTGCCCGGCCCTGCCTTGGGCCCCCACATTCACTGTCCCGCCTCCCCCCACCCTGGCACTGCCAGCCCCCCGTTCCTCCATTCCCTGCGGCACCCACCCTTGCCTTCACCCCCCAGCACGGCTGGTGCTGGGCAGCAGGCCCTGGCCAGTAACCCCCCCGCTGCAGGGGGCCCTGCGGGATGCCACATTTGCAGGGGGAGGCAAAGGGGGTTGCCCCCCCAAGCACAGCCAACATCCCCCAATACAAGCATGCCAGCCGCCGTGGGGCTAGCTGGGGCCCTGCAGGCTGTTGGGTTTGGCACCGGCAGGGCAGGGGCGAGTTGCTGGCAGCGAACGCACAGCAGCTGTTCTGTGGCATGGGCCGGCGGGGACGTGCCGCGGTGCAGGCAGCCGGCCCCAGCAGCCAAGGGAGCTGGCATCGCCGGCAACCCCAGGGCCCGGGAGGAGCCGCATGGGCGGCCCGGGGCAGAGCGAGTGCCAGGCGGGCAACACGCCAGGCTGGCAACACACCAGGCTAATTGTGCAGAGCAGGAGGAAAGGGGAAACACCCAGCAGCTTGGAGCACAAGAAGAGGCCTGGCTCTGCCCTTCTTGCAGAGCTGGGGGGAGCCCCCAGGTCCCCCTGCCTTGGGGTGAGGCATCCCAGCCTGGGTTGCTGGAGGCTGGCACGTGCCCCTTCCAGCCCCCAAGGGGCCAGAGAACTGAGCCCCCTGGGGCAAGGGCTTTAGGGAGCCAGGCAGAGCCCCGCTTTGTAGCAGGCAGGGGGATTTTACTGCCTGGAAGCGGGGGGCGGGGTGCTCAGAAAAGGCAAAGAAACCTGCGGCAACCTGTGGGTGACCCCCGCCCCCGCAGTCCCCTGGGCAGCCAGAGGCAAAATCCAATTGCACTTAACAAATCCAATTTGCTGCTAATGGCGGCTGGGGCCGGGGCCAGGTGTTCTCAGAAGTGCCCGCCCCGGCCAGGGAGGGATGATTGATCCAGAGCTGCCCCATGGGCACAGCACTGCCAAGAGCTCAGGGCAGCTAGCGAGCCAGGCCAGCGGCTCCCATGGGGGGAGCATTGGTGCACATGAGGGAGGGGGGGCACGCGCCTGGCTGTTGGCAAGAGCCAGGCGGGCATCAAACATGCCCTGAGGCGAAGGGCTGGATCTTTCAACGGGCTCAGGGACAGGGAGCTGTTGCGGGGGGGGAATAAACCCAGGGGTGGCGAGGTGCCTCCCGCAGACCATCTGCCCAGTGTGTGTGGGGAGAGGGCACTGGGGGGCCCCCCCAGGTTGGCAATACCTGCAATGAGAGATTTGCCCCCCTGCCCCAGCAGCCAGGAGAGAGCCAGCCCCAGGCTGCACAGAGAGTGGCTGCTCCCTGCCCCACGGCAACTGGGCTTCCTAAACCTCCCCACATGGGCCAGCTCCGAGCCCCCATCCCAGGGGCTGGGCCAGGGCCGCACAGGGCAGGCCAGATCCGAGCCCCCCACTGAAGGCAATGCCCCTGCAGCGCACTGATGGACGCCGGAGGTCAGGTGGGGCCAGAGAGCCCCACATACAGACAGCAGCTCTCAGCATCTGCCCCCCGAGACGGCCGGACAGACGGACACCAGACAACACAACTCTCCGATGTTCCAGGTTTCTTTGCTCAGCTAAAAGCAGTGGCATCCTGACAAGGGGGGACCCCCCAGCCCCGTTTGACCCACACCTTGGCCGGGGGCAAAGCAGCTGGAGGGACCTGGGACCCAGAACTAGGTCCATGGGGGCATTTTCCCAACCTCCCACTGCCACTGGGCGGGGCAGGGCACCTGCAATGGGAGGACCTTGACTGTGAGTTGCAAGGAGGGGTGGGAGCTGGCACAGGGCCGGGGGACGTTCCAGCCGGAGACCCTACAACAACAAAGGGGTCAGCCCCCGAGGTCAGCTGCCGACAGAGAGGGGGGCAAGGGAGCTGAACGCTGCAGGCAGAGCGAGATCCGAAGGGGCCGTGCCAGGCTGCGGGACGCCCAGGGTCCCAGCACTGCCCCCCTCCCGGGGTCAGGGTCAGTCTCTGTGCCCGGAGGGCTGGCGGGGCTCGAGGTGGGGCCAGCCCCCACTGCTCAGTGATCCTGGAAGCCGGGCATGGGGAAGGAGCGGGCGAAGGTCTCCACACGCTGGCGCAGGTCGGCAAGGCGGCTCTGCGTCGCCCCGTCACTCAGCAGGAAGGATTTGAAATCTTGCAGCTTGGCTGGGGAGAGAAAGGGGGAGGGGGGTGAGTGAGGAAACCAGGGGAGGGGGGCCGGCCAAGTGCCCCCCGGGGCTTCAACAAAGACAGACCCCACCCCGACCCTCCTCTCCGTCCCAGAGCCAATGGCACGGGCTTTATCCCCAATTTACAAGGGAAAAACGGCTCTAGCCACTAAACCCCACTCCCCTGCCAGAGCCTGGGATAGAACCCAGGAGTCCTGGCTTTCAGAGAAGCCGTGTGGTGTGTGGGTCACACCATGGCCCCAGTGGGCCTGCCCTCGCATGGGGCATTCAGACCAGCAGGGCAGAGACTGAGAAGCTCCTGCCCCCCCCAACTCACTGGTTTTGCTCTTGACCTCCAGGCCGATGCTGATCCCCTCGTCGATGAAGGCCACGACCTTCTGGAAATCGGCTTCCAGGAACCGGCGGGATGTCAGCGCTGGGGCCCCTGGGGAGAGCCCGGCCCCGGGGTTACTTCACCGCCCCCGGCCCCGGGGAGAGCCTGGCCGCATGGTTACTTCACCACACCGCCCCCCACCCACGCAGTGAGAGCCTGGCCCCCACAGTTACCTCACCAGGAGCATCAGCTGAGATGCTGGGTCGGGGGGCGTCTGGAGGGGAGTGAGGGCTAGTGGTGAGAGCAGGGGGCTAGGAGCCAGGACTCCTGGGTTCTGTCCCCAGCTCTCACTGTTGTCAGACACCCGGGGCACCAGGGCAGAGAGTTCAAAGCCACCCTAGTACCCTCAGGAGGGCAAGGCTGGGGGGGCGTCCCCAGAGGCGGGGGCCGGGGGGGCAGGTCTCCCAGGGGAAGGGCCAGGAGGCCCCAGTACTGGGGACAGACTGTGGGAATCAATCCCTCCCTTGAGCTGGGGGGCCAGACATGCCCCAACCCCGGCTCCCCCTTACCCAGCCGCAGGCCCCCCGGCGTCAGGGCGCTCTTGTCCCCCGGGGCAGGTGTTCTTGTTGGCCGTGATGGACACCAACTCCAGCACCCGCTCGGCCCGGGCCCCGTCGATCCCCTTCGGCCGCAGATCCACCAGCACCAGGTGGTTATCGGTGCCACCTGGGTCAGGAGAGAGAGAGAGAGATCAGCACCCCGCCCCGCAGCCCCTGCTGGCTCCCCCCAGCTCCGCCGGTGCCCCTCGCCCCCCCGCCCCGCAGCCCCTGCTGGCTCCCCCCAGCTCCGCCGGATGCCCCTCGCCCCCCGACCCGCAGCCCCTGCTGGCTCCCCCCAGCTCCGCCGATGCCCCTCGCCCCCCGACCCGCAGCCCCTGCTGGCTCCCCCCAGCTCCGCCAGTGCCCCGCACCCCCCGCCCCGCAGCCCCTGCTGGCTCCCCCCAGCTCCGCCGGTGCCCCTCGCCCCCGACCCGCAGCCCCTGCTGGCTCCCCCCAGCTCCGCCCGAATGCCCCCTCGCCCCCCGACCCGCAGCCCCTGCTGGCTCCCCCCAGCTCCGCCGATGCCCCTCGCCCCCGACCCGCAGGCCCCTGCTGGCTCCCCCCCAGCTCCGCCGGTGCCTCCGCACCCCGCCCCGCAGCCCCTGCTGACTCCCCCCAGCTCCGCCGGTGCCCCTCGCCCCCGACCCGCAGCCCCTGCTGACTCCCCCCAGCTCCGCCGGTGCCCTCTCGCCCCCGACCCGCAGCCCCTGCTGGCTCCCCCCAGCTCCGCCGGTGCCCCCGCACCCCGCCCTGCAGCCCCCTGCTGACTCCCCCCAGCTCCCGCCGGTGCCCCGCACACCCGCCCCGCAGCCCCTGCTGACTCCCCCCCAGCTCCGCCGGTGCCCCCTCGCCCCCGACCCACAGCCCCTGCTGGCTCCCCCCAGCTCCGCCAGTGCCCCCGCACCCCGCCCCGCAGCCCCTGCTGACTCCCCCCAGCTCCGCTGGTGCCCCTCGCCCCCCGACCCACAGCCCCTGCTGGCTCCCCCCAGCTCCGCCAGTGCCCCGCACCCCGCCCCGCAGCCCCTGCTGACTCCCCCCAGCTCCGCTGGTGCCCCTCGCCCCCGACCCACAGCCCCTGCTGGCTCCCCCCAGCTCCGCCGGTGCCCCCACGCAGCCTCCCCCTGCTGTGCCCCCGGTCCCGCGGGCATCACCTGACACCAGGGTGTAACCCCTCTGCAGCAGGGCCTCGGCCATGGCCCTGGCGTTCTTCAGCACCTGCTGGCAGTATGCCCGGAAGGGGGGGGAGCTGGCCTGCGGGGGAGAGGGGTGGGGGGGTCAGCGAGGCCATAGATCCTCCCCCTGCCCTCCCCCCCCAGCCATGTGTTACCCTCGCCCCGGGGGGGCCCCCCACCTGCTTCAGGGCCACGGCCACGGCGGCGATGGCATGGTTGTGGGGCCCGCCCTGCAGCGAGGGGAAGACGGCGAAGTTGATCGGCTTCCTCCAGGTTGTAGGGGGTCTCCTTGCCCGTCTTCTTATCCACCCAGCGCAGCCCCTTGCGGTAGAAGATCAGCCCGGACCTGTGGGGCCAGGGGACGGGGTCAGTGCGTGGCCATCCCCCCCCGCCCGCCGTGGGGGGCCCAGACGCCAGGGCAGCTGCCCGAGACAGGCCGGGGGAGGGAAGGGCAGTACTGGGGGGGAGAGGAGGGGATGGGAGAGAGGCCGGGGGAGGGGCAGAGGAGTCCGGGGGGGGAAGGGCTGTGCAGGGGCAAGGAGAGGAGGGGTGTGCCCAGAGGAAGGGGGTAGGGCAGTGCGGGGGGGGGGGGAGAGGAGGGATGGTGGAGAGGCCGGGGGAAGGGCAGGGCAGACTCTGAGATAGCGCGT